>NC_139826.1:20190693-20265693 GCF_963691815.1 Echiichthys vipera
ACAGAATGCACACATTGGAACAAAGAAACACTCACGCACACACACCTAATTTACTAAAAGTAGATGCAGTCATTTTTACAGACATTTTACATGGTGGTGGCAGGTAATTGATGTTAAAAAATAAAAATAAAAATGTTTGCAAGCATTTGCAAAAGTATTTAGTTGATACAACCGAATGAAATGTAAAGAGGCGTGCTAACTGATTAGCTGAGGCTGTATTACTACAAAATACAGGCTAACGTTAAACGTTTGGATGTTGTTAATATATATGAATCAAAAATCACCTTGGCTTAGTAGCTGTACCATGGCTGTCCTGAATGCCTTCTTGCTTACTTTTTCATTACAATGTTAAACATAACGTTAACTATCTGATCCGTCTTTATAGTTTTGTTTGAGGAAATGTGTCAGTTGCGTTTTTGAATGTTGCTTGTTGAAGTATCCCTTGGTTTGAAGACCGCAGTAGCATTGTTTGCATATTGGCGGATTGATCATAACTCCACAGTCATCTTCCTCATACGCAAAGTACTTCCATCTATGACTCATGGTGCCTTTTTTATTAACAAGTCGGCGAAAAGCGATTGATGTAGTTCACTTTGATATGCCATGTGGGCACTACTTCTTCGTGACCTCCTACTTCTGAATGCAAGTATGACTGGAACACTCGTTATACTGCCCCCATTAGTTCTGGCAGAGTCACAGCACCCAAAGGTACGGTACATCTGTGCTTCTGGTGCCTCAAAAAATATGCATCATCTGTGTTTTTTTATTTTAGAATCGAAAGGTATCGCAAGTATCGGTTCTTGTGACATCCCTAATGTAATCTGCACATTCACACACACCTTTTTTCTCTATTTTCTGCTGTCTATTCCAAAAGAATGATGATGGGTCATTTGGCACATTCAGAAGTCATTCTATTGTTTACTGTTTAGCAAATAAGTAATTTATTTTCTATTTTTTTAAATGTACAATGTCTTGCCTTATTGTCTCCATTATTAATTGCACACCAAAATAAATTTCAATTTAAAATTAGTTGGTAAGTTCAGATAATGAAAACATCAGACAGCTCATATATTGGCAGGTAACCACATTAAAAGCACACACTTTTTAACCTATTAATTGCAAGAAAAAATGGGATTATATTTAGGAAACGCCCAGTCAAATACATTCAACTTGCTCAAAAGATCCATTACATTCATTTTGTAATTATGGCTGCAGTATATTTCCACAGAACATACAAAAAGGTGTTGTTTTGTGTTCGCTATTATCCAAGTTTGTGATTGTAAGTAACCAATGGTCTGACCGTTGTGGGTTACCTGTATATAAACTACTCCTATAGGTTGAAACAACAGCCTTCTGATCCAGAATATCACCTATAATGCGAGGGGCAGCATTTCACGGCAGGGGTGCTGAATACGGCACAACACCTGCGCTCTTGCTCTGTAGCGGGGTTTGCCAGCGGGTTATTAGGTATACCGTTAGACGATACCTTTGTCACCTAAAAGAACCATATCAAGATGTTAATCATCTGATACCTTGTTTGATTTAATGCAATTTACCTAGAGTAGCCACTAACCGAGGAGATGACTTTGGCTCTGCAGTGCGTCTTGCTGTAGCCGCGCGCCAACACATTCATTCAATGTCGGGGTCGCGGGGCTGGAGCCGAGCTGTTTTGATATTTAAAAGAATCGTGTGTTCCCCCTGGCCACCTGACCGCCACGTTTAAAAGCGACAGCTTGGCATCACAAATCACCTGTACATTTATCGAGTTGTAGTTTTGGCGATTGATGAATGCGTAATCATTCATAGATGGTGCCTTCAGACGCACATGAATACAATCAATTGCTCCAACCACAATTTTTATTTTTTTTATTCGTTTTAAGAATCCGTTTTGATCTGTTCTTAATATGTGACTGCTTATGCTTAATGACAGCTGAGGTTTGTATATTATTTTCAGCCAGATTTTGCTGTGCTGCACCGCAAATACACACGCTGAAATTTGCATACACGATCTCAGACCAGACGTGAGATTTGATCGTAGCTCCTGCTCATGTCCAAATTGATAAATGCCGACGTTTGCCAGGAAATGGTCGTACGCACAGTTTTCTGCCGTACGTTTGTTTGATAAATGAGGGCCACTGTCACTGTGAACGTGTTAGCATGCTAATTTAAACATCTAGTTAACACCACTGTGCTGCCGGTGGAGCTTTAGACTCTTCTTCTCTTCTGTGATTTCTTACAATGAGTAAGTGCTGTCTTCATCACATGAACAGCTGTTGGAAGGACTGGCCATATGATTTTCAGTTACTGGACAGTCTCTATCGGACAAGCTTACACTACACTAAAAAAATCTTAGTATGAAAAACCAGACAGGGGAGAACTTGATGCTACATCTACTAAGAGGCAAGGCAAATCACTTCTTAGCGAAATGCCCCAAGTGTGGTGCTACAATATGGCATCCGGTTTGATGCAAATATCTGCAAAATTCTACTTATTCCATCTGCTCGAAGGGGGCAGAGGTTGATCTGACATCAGAAGAGACCATGGATAGAAAGAGAGACAACTGCAGACACACACAAACACAGCTAAGGGGGAGAGGTGAATTGGGTTGGAAAGACAGTGGAGAACAATCTGAAATTAATCTGGACACTCCAGATGGTTAGAAGTTTGTGTGTGTGAGTGAGAGAGTACATGTACATATGTGCATCTCTGTTGCTGCCAGCTTGTACATTTTGCCCTGTGTATAGATATTTACTTGTTTGTGGGTTTCTTCAGAATAACAAGAACATCTGGTTTGTGCACATGCAGACATTCTGATCTCGTTTTGATGGGAAAACACAAAACCACAAAAATCTTTTTTTAGCATTTGCTTGACTATATTGTGACCTAGTAGATAGTTGTCTCTGGAGTGTACCACGCATTTCTTTTATATGCTGTATATATGCGTGTGTGTGTGTGTGTTAAGGAGAAATTGTGTTCCCAGCGATATTTGGTTAATAAATCAATAGCTATGTGTGAGCTAAGAAACCGTTGCACACAGTTACACAGTTACTTGCCCTGTTTATTGGAGTAGCAGTAGGAGTATACTGCATGAAGTGTTTCTCCAGCTAAAGATGACAGATGGAGGAGAGAAGTGCAGGTAGGATTTGTAAACGAATAAAGAGTGGACACACTGTGTGCCATAAAGGACAATCCTTGAACCTTGATTTTGTTGTTGTTTTTTTGGCTTTTACATTCAGTACTGTACTGTTTTTTCATTGGCTTTGCTTTTACTGGCCTCCTTAGCAAGCGCTTGCCTTTCTCACATCTTTTTTTAGCTGCTATAAATTTTGGTATGCTTTTGTTTAGATCTGACTATTTCTTTTGTGTCTGCTGCAGTTACATGTTTCATTTTCTTATTAGATTAACTTTCTGCAGCTTTACGAGCTGCTTTATTATTCATTTGCTGCCTCTTTTTGTCTCTCACTGAACATCTCACTTAAAAGCTGGTTATGAATTCTTCAAAATCTCGCCGGCTATATAGAGTATGTTCTTCTATGTATGTCCATGCAACTATGTCTCTTGTGAAATACATTCATACTGGAAGTATTCAGTAGTGACTGACACCCAGTGGGAGTGTGGAGGGCCGAAAGTACTGCTCAAACCACTTTATAAATATATTGAAATCTCCTGCAAGTTTAAATTATATCCCTACACTATACAAAGATGGAAGTGGAGGGATATAAAAATTGTGTCAAGGAATTGGACATCATAGTTGATACAGGAATTATATCACAGCTAAGAACCAATTAGATTGCTTGATTCGAGCCATCCATTTCATAATATACAGTATATCATACTAGTGTCAAGAGCAGAGAGTAACAAGCAAGTCTCTTTCAAGTCTCCAGTTAATGTGGTGATGATCAACTGAGGTCAAGTTGAGTCCCTGCTATAAGTCAAGCAAGACAGAAATTCCATATTTAAATCTGTTAAAGACACTGGTCATGAAAAGTTGAGTCGTATTTTCAACAATACCTTAAACTGTCTCTGCTGCTCTGCTGTGTCCTAGTAGGTTGCCAAGTTTGTGCTCATTGCACTAAATCTTCTTATCATCTTTCAAACACAAAACATGTAGTAACTTCTCAATATCTAGAAAAAGCAAATGTCTATTTAAAATAAATCAAGTCCTTTCTAAAGATTTGTGTCAAGTCTAAGTTAAGCCTCACATGCTTGACTAACATTGATAAGAGACTCGACATGACATGCGTCTACAGAGAAATGTTTATCACGAGAATGTTACACTTCTCACACTTAAGCATGCACATACAGATTTTTAGGGAATACTTGGTATACGTGGTATTCTAAGAATTGAATCTTTGCTCACCATTTCCAGAAATGTACATTCTTACATATTTTTATGAAGAACATGTTTTTTCTACATGTCCAGTGTGAGTAAGCATTGTCATGGGATTTTAATGAATGAGCAATGTGATCACACGGTACATGCTGTTAAACACCATACAGTATGCATGTTTATGTGTGTATGTGTCATGGGAAGTTATTTCTAGTCTGAGATCAGTAGATCGCAGCACTAACATTGTCAGGATTAAAGGGTTAGAGCCATGAAATCTAAATACATACAGTGTGTACTCATTGAGGCACTGCATGAAAGCTTCACATGGCATATGCTTTAGTGTCATGGGAGGCTGTGAGGCATGTGTTGCATTATGTTGGAGTTGCGTGTGAGGATAGGGGCTTGTTACTCTGGTAACACTTGACTTGGCACATGACGCATTAAGCTGTGCACAGTGAATTATAATACAACTCATTACAGTATTTGTAAATGTTTTAGAGGACATATAACTTAAAATTACATTAGCTCAGTTCACATTTTATTTTCTTGAAAGAACTCTGTACAGAACTTGACAAACTTTACAAGGCTACAGGCTAAAAATGACAGTATGGAAGGTAGGAATTTATGCCTGAATTACTGTATATAATTTAATGCAGGATGCAAGTTTGATATCCTAATATTCTAATATGATTTTGTCCCATCTCTCTTTTCCAGCTGAATCTTGTGGTGGTGTAGTCCAAGGACTGAATGGTACCATAGAGTCGCCAGGTTTCCCCCACGGCTATCCCAACTATGCCAACTGTACATGGCTGATAATAACAGGAGAGAGGAACCGAATCCAGCTAACCTTCGTCACGCTGGCACTGGAGGAAGACTTTGATATTGTATCAGTTTACGATGGACAACCGTCGCCTGGCAACTTAAAAATGAGGTTAGAAATATTTTCTTGATCCACAGTCTGATCTTGTATCCCTCTCTGTTGCTCTCCCTTCCCTCTTTCTCTTCGAACCTCTGTGACATTCAGTTTGTGTAGCCCATCCTCTTCCTCAGCTCTACTTATCCACCTCTTTTGAACAGAAACTTGACATTTAGGCAACAGCATAATTCTTTGAATGATTATCTCTCCCTCGATTAGAAATGACACATTGGCTGTGAAGTGAAAGAAAAGCCAGTGTCAGCTTTAATTTGATGGGATTTTTCTGTCATTTCAGATAAATAGTTTAAAAGAGGACACCCATGGTTTACTCTTTTTCATGGTGACAAAAAGTTGTCGGACAAACTACATTGAGATTTAAAGGAGACATGCTCATTTTCAGGTTCATACTTGTATTTTGGGTTAAAATGTTCAAGAAACACATCTGAACATACCTGTATTCACTCTCTGTCTGACACGCCTCCCATAGGCACCCCAGATGTACTGTAAGTGCTGAAGTACTGAAAAAGTGAGTTTTCAGGATATGCCACCTTTAATAAAGAAGCCACTTTGACAAAGCAATAGTTGGGAAGGCTAATTTATCGTCTTCTAAAAACTTTATCATTAGCTTAATTTAATACATAATTTAATTTAATATTAATGTAACGTTTGAATAGTAAAATGTAACATTTAGTCTTACCTCCAACCAAAATTAACTATATGTCTTTGTTCTGTGTCCTTGAGCAAGGAAAGTTCAACACTGTAGTTTAGGCTACAGGGGATTTTGGTAACATATGCAGGCCTATAAATCACAAGGCCTAAAAAAATACTTTTCTGCAAAGGCTAAATATTTAACTGCTTTGTATAACATCTGAAGAGAAGTGGCAGAACAGAAATTAGTCTCACTATTACATATACTATAAACTGTTCATTTTATACTACTTCCTTGGGTAGTATTTAGGCTGTTAGGAGTAGAGAGCAAATGACATAAGAACAATGAGAAATAGCATAAAAGTGCCTATAGGCAAGAGTCTATATTCTGTATAGGTGGGAGGAAATCAAATCTTATCTTTTACAATTCAGGATATGCACAAATTCCCAAAAACTATTTCTGACAACATTACATTACTCAATATACAATTTACACCGTTTACCATCGTTTTAAGGTTCATACTATGGTACGCTGCATCTAAATTCAAGATATAATGCTAATTTTATTACACAACTGCAACTGGAATGTAAGATAACCATGCAGCTCTAACTCAAAGCAGAGTGAAGAAGCATAGTTTTCTATATTAATAAATATAAATGATCTTCAATATGCAGCTACATTCTGCAGTAATGGTGATAAGGAAAATAGGAAAAAAACAAATTATATTTAATGTTTACAGATGTAAACAGAATTGTAGCAGGTTAATGGAACTGAAAATCATTTGGAAACAAAAGTACACTTTTTATTGTTCATGACCCCAATCAATCATAAAATTACTGAGTCTGTGATTCTGTTATAATAAGTCAAAGATGAAGGACTGCTACAAATTCTTATTTTCATAATCAAATAATCATTTGGACCATGAAATGTCAGAAAATTGTGAGAAATGCTTGAGAGGAGCTCAAAAGATGCCAGAGATATTCACTTTATGATTGTAGAACACTAGGGAAACCACAAAACATTCACATGATGTTTTTCTTTCTTTAAAAAATGAATCAAATAAGTTAATCATAACTGTGACTCCAACACACTGTCAAGTCTGGACATAATGAATACATAAGGCAAGTTGAACAACGGAGGCCTGAAAGTAACATCCACATTTTTGAGACATCAAAAACCCTTGCTACAATTGTTAATGTGCTTTTTTTATTTTGTCGTGCAAGATGAATATGACAATGCTGACAGTATGTGAATATAGCCAATCTATCTATGTTAAATACAGCTCAATTAAATCTTTATTTTCCCCATTGATCAACAAACATGCAGGAAAATACAAGTCATTAATGAATTGGCATCGACAGTATTTGGTAAATGGTAGGATTGTAATGTTGTTGAAGAACAACATCTACAAAGCTGGCAAACTGTGAGAATCGTATTCATAGTTCTCGGGTTGTGTGTAGGAGGGATGAGATGGGGATGCACCAAGTAGTGTTTGAGGTTGGTGGTGCAGTTATGGATAACAGTAGGTTTCTTTTTCTTGAAAACCTGATATAGCTGTATGATTTATCAGTGTTTGAGTAGAATTTTCTTTTCTTTTAGACTACAGACTATACTGGGTGGTGGATTTGTGTGGAGGCTTGTATGCTTTGTTGCTGTTTCACTGTCAGGTCACATTTTTTGCACCTTTTAGAAAGGCAAGGCTGCAGTAAAGACAGTTATTTGGAAAGATATTTATGTGGGCTAAAGCAATATAGAGGTAGGAATGTATGTCCAGTATTAAAGATTGAAACACTCTATTGAAGTGTCTTCTTTTTTCACAAATGTATTATTTTCGTCAGTTATAAGAACATAATTATCAAAAATAAAAAATATTTTTATAAAAGTCGGTAGATGTAGATTATCGTGACTGTGGAAAATTCAGCAGCATGTGAAGTGTAGCAGTGACTCATCTATGTGTAGCACTCCCCTCAATAGACCTTTTTACTAAGGGGAGGCTTCTGGGTTCATTTACTGTATGTTAACCCTATTTTCTTAAGTAATTTTCTGAAAGTAATTTGGATTTCGTTTAATACGACCTCAACTGATACACCTAGATGAATTCACCTTTTCAACTTTGGCAAAGGAAATATCACAAGACTCTATAAAAAAAAAAAAAAGACAAATCAATGATTTACTTCAGGTTTTAAATGTATTCAAACAAAACACAAATACACTTTAACTGAAATATATTTAAGGTAAATTATTTGTTTACGGCCAGTTATAGAATAAATCAAATTTAGCAAAACACCAAATAGTGCCTTTTCAGTTAAATAGAACACCTTTAAGTTCCCCAAAATATATGTCTATCCTAATCCTTTAAGTTTCAAAACTACTCTTTAAGTCTCAAAATACCATTCAATTTACTCCAACTAAATTCAACCCTAAATATTTAGATTTTGAGTGCGATGAAATCCAGCGTCCGAAGTCTGTAAGGTGACAATGAAGGTAGATGAAGACAGACGAGCAGGCGATGGAGCCTAGCAGCTCGGGACGATATCCAACGACGACGAGTCACATACTCTAGCAGCGGCCGAGCCGATTCCTCCTGCTCCCGCGTTGAGACCACAAGGCACAGCCTATCAGAAGCTGGTTTAGCTCCTCACGGCTAAGTTCATTCGCTTAGCTAACAAATGCTAACAACACACTCAAAGTTAGCTCAGTAGCTGGGCTAAGCTAAAACAGTGCATCTTCAACAGGAGTTCCGAGTTGAAACTTCTCAAGCTGTACACCGAACAGCAATAGCTCCAATATCCAGGTTCCGAGTGTCGAGCAGACAGTCTCTTAAACATTGCAAACTACACACTTAACTATTTTCTTTGTAGAATATCATACTCGCGGACATGCGTCCCCGTTGCACTTAGTCACATCGCTGTTCTCTCTCTCAAGCTCTCCCAAAACACACCTTCTCACACTTTAACCAACAAAATGCCAGGATCACACTTCTTCTCAATCAGTACTTCCTCTCTCTTCATGAGTTTCTTCAAAATAAAATGAATTATTTGACAATTTACATTTGTGTCTTTTAATCTTATTCATTACACCTTCCTCTTTTATCAGGCTATTTTAACCGTTGCATTTTTGATAGACTTCTAATTAAAGTTTTAACCAAACATGAACTCATATAAACCATGAATTATTTATTTTATGAGTAAGGATACTTAACAGGGTTACGTATGCCTGGCCCTTTTGGGCTTTCCTTAGACCACATGCTGCTGATTGCTTTCTACATCGCTAAGAGGGACAACAATGTGCTCTGGTCTTTTCTCCTGCTTTTTGCTGTTTTATTAACACCTGCAGTATCACTATTATCACTATCATTATCCAGCTCTGTGTTCATTTAAGAAGTCCTTTTGAAAAGTTGAATGCAGGGTGGAGTGGGGTAGAACTAGAATTAGTTTATTTCTGCTTATTATACGACTACCTATCCATTCATTAATTGAAAAAAAAGTTTGATGTAGATAATTGCAGTGGCAAGTGAGGCAGGAGCTGCAACTCTTTGCCAGCGTGGCGGCTTTGTCACTGGTGTTTCATAGCCCTGGAGTTATTTGGCACCGGCATTATCGGACAGCCACCCAAACACAGCAGGTGGATTTCAACTGTTCTGCCTGCTTCATGCCCCCACATTTAAAATATCTATAGAAGAGTGGTGCATTAATTTTTCTTTCTGAGGTTCTGGTCTCTAAGTGCACTGAGTGCACACAGTGAACCTGATCTCAGTGTTATTTAGAGCAAGTGACTGAGCTGGGAGTTGCAGGCTCATTCTCTTCTCAACTCAGCTCCTCGGTTGATGTTAACACTTCTCTGAATTGTGTGGACATGACCGAGGGCAGGCAGCATAGTGCTGAAATGAGACCACTGGTTGGCCTTCTTTTGTGCCCTCAGGGTCTCCGTTGTGTGTGTGTGTTACGGCAGACAAAGCTTCAGCCCAGCTTGTAAGGCTTCCTCCAGCTCCAGCTGAGTGTTAGTAGCTATTAAATCACACACACTATTCCTTTTACCATTAGACTGAAATCTATGTTTTTACATAAATAAAAGAGCATATTCCAATTATCCTGCTGCTGCCTGTTATCTGTCTAAGCTCCACAAGGGCAGTGGTCAGCTGGTTGACCTAAAACCCTCTCCTCCTCTCAGATTCTGGCTGAATGGTGCAATACTTACTGATATGAACCCATCAGGCTGCCCACATGGGCAGTGGGATGAAGCCAAGAGGAGCTGACTGCTCTCTCTTTGTTCACAAAGAGGAGCACAGATGAGGCAGGATATATCTTTCTCTTACAGCCACCCCTCCAACTGCCCTTCAGACCTTGTGTGTGGGGAATGCTGCAATCTCATACATAAAAGGGCTGACCCGGCATCTGCGGCCTCTTCCTACCAGCCCCAGCTGTGCGTCAGCAGTGGCAACTCTACTCCATCACACTCACTCTGATGACTGAAGTCAACAGTGTGAAAATATTTATTTGTGAAATTGAAAAGCTTATCTCATACAGGAACCACCTCCTGCTCTCTGCCAGTGTCTTTTACTGTAAATGAAATGTCATTTGGTTGAAGTTAGTTTCTCAGAACCAGGCAGAGTCATTATGGAGTTAGATCAGAGGGTACAACAAGGCAAACCATTGACATCTTACCGTCATGTACCCTGCAGGTCCTGTAAGCTGCTGCACAGGTTTGTTAAGCTGCTCTTTGACCAAGTTAGGAGATTTCTTGCTCTGTATGTGATCCACTCTTGAGCAAAGTAACACGTTCTTCAGAAGAGCACAATCTCCATACCATCATATTTATGTACAACATGGTGCAAACATTTCTCCGTCCACAGGCCTCCATCAGTTCAGATAGTATCCACACCAAAAACCCACTTCTGTGTATTTCATCCATCATTACTTGGAGTATGATATCAATTTAACCCAAGTCCACTTCTGGACCATCTTCTGTTCAAACTTAATGGACATCTGTGATTATGTGCATAGCAATATGCATTATTATCTGCGAGTCTGTCATAAAACAATGGTCAGATGATATTACGTATGAATATTGAAACGTTTCACTCACTTTAAATGCTCTTTTAATGTAAGTGATATTACCCCCAGCTAATATGAGGCTCTAGCCATACAGAGTTAGAGAAAAGAATTGGAAGAATATTGTACGAAATTGTTATTTTCTGTTATTTGTACTACCTTTTTACTGCAGCTCTATAAGAAACACTGTCCAGAGAAACATAAAGGGATATTTTGCGCATAAAAAGACCATAACTTTGAAATATACTCATTTGATTTGAATTAATTATTGGGCCCTTCTGTGTGGAGTTTGCACGTTCTCCCCTTGTCTGCGTGGGTTCTCTCCACGTTCTTCAGCTTCCTCCCGCAGTCCAAAAACATGCATGTGTTAGGTTGATTGATGACTCTAAATTGTCATTGCCACTCCCACTTGACGATTTCCATCACAATTGTTCGGGCACTTGTTGTAGTGGCCAAATAAATTGGTTTATTGTGCACTGTCAACATGCTTTGTTTACTAATTCACCAGTAAACACAGCATCCCTGTTTTCTGTATGTCAGTGGGGGTGGACACAAGATTAGAAACACCTTTCAATACAATGCACTCTTTACACAAAACTGTTGTACTGCATTGCATTAGGTGAAGTTAGTTGTATCTAATGAAACCATATACTGTATGTGTGAAAATTAATATCTCATATTACTGTGTATCTGTCCTCACACTCTTCGACGAATCAGATTGATGATTACTGTGTGCAAAAAAGGGCTCGTGTGTCTCAGATGTATGTCACTCTAACGTATGATACACACACTTATGTATTGGCTTATACCTGGTGTATGTCTGTGAAACCATGCACCTGTGTTTAGATTATAGTTAATTATGGAGTACAGCCATAATGGCACTAAGTATCGCTGTATTTAAACAAGCAATTAAGAAGAAGTTACACACATTACATCACATTATACCAAAGTGACTAACAATAAAGCACATGGATGCACCTTTATACCACACTGTGAAACTGTTAATATCAGCAAAACCCACACACTCACTTTTCTATATACTGCAGCTGATTGTCCAGAGGCATGGCATTCATGGGAGACCTCTCTGTGTTACTCTTCCTCAACAACAACATTGTTTGGGAAAGCACAAAGATGGAATAACGTCCTAAAAAGACCCACTTAATTTGACAAACTCAAGCTGCTTAATGTTTAAAAAAACACACAAAGAGAGGGCTTTTTTACTCCACTTTCACTCTTTATGCTAGTAAGAGATCCCTTCACAGCCAATATGGAAATGACATATGATTACAGCAACCAATTATTCTCTCAATGTCCTTATAGACATGTGGCTCAGATAGATGTGAAAAATTCTATCCTATCCTTTAATACATAATTTATTTTACTATCTTCTTGTAAATCTTCGCTATAAAAACACCCTACCTGCACTGGAGTGTTACATCTTGAACACTTGAGTTTTCATTACTGTGTATTTGTTGTATTTGTTTTTGCCATTGATCTTTGCTCCTTACAGCTTATTCTCAGACACCCTCTTTACTTTCTAGCATTACATTGATACACTTCGTCTTAAGGCAAACTGTGATTACAGGATTCACAAAGATGATGGGATTATTGGATTATGGGATTTATAAATATAGAAAGACCCTTCCTGCACTGAGTCTCATGGTAATCCGAATAGCAACGTGGACAGAGGTACTGCAATGGAGTTGGAGTCATATCAATGGATTTTTAGTTAAGGAATTACTTTTCCTAAGTTTCAAATTATGGCTCTAGGGTCTATCTCAGGTGTGAATAGATGTTGTGTAAATGCAAATTGAGTATTCTATACTATTCAATAGTAATATATTTGTATGGTAAAAGTGGTGTACCCCATATTCCACTCATTTTGCCTAAAAACTTCACTGAAATTGTGAAACACCATGAGGCCAAAACTCAGATGCATATTAATGAAATTATTTTAGGAGAGTTAGCAGCTACGGGACACGTCTGTCCTCGTTTGCAGCCTCTGCTTCTACCGGTGCCAACGGTCATATTTGTCATAGACCAGCACAAATTCAGCCTCAAGGAATAGGTGTAATGTTTTTGCTAAGTCAATGCAACCAGGAAGGCTAGTCACTAACCAAGGCATCTGTCCACAGGGAACCGCTTAAACCGCACATAGAGCGACACACTCATCATCATTTTGCATTTTTTCCCTGTGGGTCTATCTGTATTATTACTGTACATGACCTCTTATGTAATATAGATGATCCAAAAAAAATAACAATAAGAATAAATATATATATAGATATTTCTTCAGTAAAGTCATCCCTGAAGTTGACCCCTCTTAAGGATATTGATGGTGGTATGGCTAAAGCAAAAAATGTGCATAAGCATATTCAGCAACTAAGCACAATTTTACAAGAACAAGTGTTTGTTCATCATGTTTTGAGAGATGTTGATGTTTTTTAAAGAGAGACGGAGCTAAAGGAAAAACAAAACATGCGTTTGTGTTGATGAAGAGAAAATTTCAGGGCACTTGCACAATGCATAGACAAATTCAAACAGTAAATGCATGCATGCACATGCAAAGACACACGCAAAATAAACTCCCTTTCAATAATTGTACAATATGTGTTAACTGTTGCTTTTGGCAACACACAAAGGTAGTTGAGATATGTATATCTTTTACAGTAGTGCAGTCAGAAAATAATCCAAAAAATAAATAAAGTAGTGTCCAAGTAACAATGAAGTCCAATACAGTTTGGATACTGACCATAATACTAATGGATACCATGTTCAAAGTAACTATGACTCTTGTCACAAAACACATTTCCAGGCAACATCTTGTAAACAAACACACACACACACACACACACACACACACACACACACACACACACACACACACACACACACACACACACACACACACACACACTCACACACACACACACACACACACACACACATTCATACAAACTTAGACTACCCCCCGGTAACTGCGGACTAAAGACGGCACTTTTCTGAGAAAAAGAGACCCAACACTAGATAACCAGGCAATGGAACTAATCCAGGACTACCGCTAGGGAAGGAAGGATAGAAGTGTGAACAGAGAAGGGGAGCAGAGAGAGAAGGTAGGACTGCTGGAGAGAGGCAGAGACAGACAGAGAGAGAGAGAGAGAGAGAGAGAGAGAGAGAAGCACATAGAGAAAGAGACACAGGACCAGAGAAGAACTTAAACACACACACACACACACACACACACACAGACAGACAGAGGATGCTAAAGCTAGTAGAACTAACTCCCTCTGCGGTTGGTAGTTCTGTCCGTCTGTCTTATTGTATCCTTGATAATTCTCTAAGCTGCTTCGACTTGTCACCCAGACATCAAAAAGTTGAGTGCACTTTTCACATTCCGATAAGAGTTGAACTGAGATAGAAACTAAAAAGAATATGCATGATTTCTGTCGAATAAGCATCTATTTTTTTTCCTCATCCTGTTATCCAGCCAAGCACTGAAACCACACTGTGGCTAACACCAGTTACAACTGGAGTTGTATTTTCCCATGTAGGCTCAAAAGAACACTCTGCTAAAGACGATGATTGGATTATAATAATTATACAAACACTCCTCCTCCTGCAGGTTTGACAGGTGGCTTCAAAAAGTCGCTGTCGCTGTAGCTTGCTTATGTTTAGAGGATGGCAGCTGCAGTCAGCATGGAGTCACAGCCATTTTGCAGCGGGAACAAAAGCTCCAAAATGTAGGAGAAGCTTCCCAAACTACTCATGTAGCTTAATCTACTTCTCTACTGCTTGTCTGAGTGCTCAACATGATCCAGAGATTCACTTTTTTGCCCAAATATGGCTGAATATGCAGCTTTCATTGTCACTGAGGCAGTAAGCTGTTTATGTTTGGTGCAAGTCTTGTAATGTTTTATAGAGCTGCAGCTAACAATTATTGTTATGATTTCATAATCTGTCCATTATGTTTATGATCAGCCAATAATTATACAGTCCATAAACAAGTCAGTCAGACAGACAATATTTTAAAATGTTCATCACAATTTGTCAGGGCCCAAGGTGATATCTTTAAATTGCTTGTTTTGTTGGACCATCAGTTCAAAACCCAAATATGTTAAAACTACAATGACATAAGGAAACGAAAAAAAACAAAAACAAATCCAGAAGCTGCATCCAGTTAAAATATGGCATTTAAAAAAATAACCTAAATGAAGAATCGTTAAACTGTTTTAAATTCACTGCTGCTGAACAAATTGATTAATCACGTAATTATTTCAGAACTATGTGACATGGTTCTTTTAAGTTGTAGTAGTAGCTATATACTTTTTTGTATGACTTGCATTATCACATATGTGAAACCCAGTCAAGGTATTTAACACTGCCGAAAGGACCAGCAAATCAAAGTCCCTTGTGAACTTATCGACCCTTTGGTCTTCTGTATTGGATTCACAAACTTTAGCTAATACTTCCATGGTAGCAGGGAGTATTTTGTCAGCAGAAAAATAAATGTGTATTGTTGTCAAGAATGAAAGTGACTGGGAGGAGTTACATTCCTTGGAGCAGGCTGTGGACTGATGCTGAGTTCAGCTGTTGGGCTGGACTGTTGGACTGATGAGAACATTTAGATCTGCAGGCCTCCTGCCTCACCGAACACCTGTCACCGCTGAGACACAGTGGGGGGTGAAGGGATACAGAAAGAGAGATGAAGCAATAGAAATAGAAAGTTAAGAAACAGAGATGAAGAAGAGCCGAGTGACATCATATGATGATGATGAGAGAGAAAGTGAAAAAGAAAGGAAAGTGTATGCCAACGGCCTCACACACACACACACACACACACACACACACACACACTTCTTGAATAATTCTGTCTTTAATATATCTTTAAACCTGACTTCCAGTGACATTTATTAAGACATCTGCAGTAAAAGTTGAATTTACCAAAAATACAGCCATTTCACAGAAGTGTCACCTCAGTGAATTGTCTGACTCACTCCTTTAGTTTGTTCCCACCAGAGGTATCAAATCTTTTTGCCTCTGAGAGCTAATTTGTAGGGGTGTGTGTCTTTCCCTTATAAGAGGATTTGATAGGTACAATATCTAGATACATGGGCTGAGTTATGATTCAGAGAATGATGCATTTTAATGTATAATGATTCTGTGCGGTTCGATACGATGCAATAAAAAAAAAAACTTATTTAAGACTTCTTGAAAGCCATTACTTTCTACTAACATTTCAGCCACCGCTGTTAACGCCTCTTTTACAATCCCACCATCAGTGAAGAGCTTTTTGTGCTTTTTTTAAATGTGCGCAACTTTAAACAAAGTTGCTGTGTTGGCAATTATTCGTTAGTTTTGTAAACAGAGACTGTTGTCACCTTTACCTTCTCCATTATTAACGGCTACCAGCCAGAAAGTCCTTTGAAAAGTCCCGTAGACTTTGGTGAGGTTGGGCCCAACGTTGCATCTTTTCCCAACTGACACGCTCGTACCATATGTTTTTCATTCCTCATGAAAATTGTATGTGTTTTGCGTTACATAGGCCTGGCTGTTTCTCCCAGTTATTGCCATGTGTGTATGCTAGCTTCCTAACAATCACCTAATATTATGCCATGTCATTGACGTAACCAAACCGGAAGCAGCGTAACACATTTAACTAACAGCTCATTGGCAAATAATAATTTTGGAACAGAAGGACTGTAAGCAGTGTTCGGCAAGTTCATTTTCTACATGAACTAGTTCAGTCCAGTTCACAAATTTTAAAATGAACTACTTCAGTTCATAGTTCATAATTCCAAATTTTAACTAAGTTCACAGCTCCGAAAATAAACTAGTTCATAGTTCTTTTTTTCAATATGTTGCTACAAGCTAATGGTTTTCAAAATTATTGCTACAGTCTATATAGAACCACAAACAGCAATTATTTTAATAGTTTCAACACTTAAACTACACGTCAGATTTCATCTTCATATCCAATTTTGAATCCTTATCCAACCAGGGTTTACATTAAAATTGAGGGGACAGCATTTCCCCATTGTTGCTTTAACACTTTGCTGCTGTCCATTCAGTCCACACACGAGCAGCTGCAGCTTTCACACCTACAGTATATTTTCAAAACCATGAGGAAAAACTTGCTGCTTGAACGGTCTTTTTTAATAAGGAATTATAAAGAAAAAAACAGGACAGTAATCATTAACCTGTTCTTCCCTGAGTCCCTTTTTGAGGTTCTTGCTCGAAAATGACATGCTCAGAATAAATAGGGTACTGTATATCTCTGTAATTACAAGCTTTATGTGCATTATCTTGGTATTAAAATAAAGGTAACACTTGTGAGATTTCATCAGAAGCAGCACTATTAATGCAACTGTGTCAGAGTAAATGCAGATGGAACAAAGCATTAATGAAAGAATTTCTTCCCTCGCCTAAAAAAAAATGTCATTTTATATAAATATCCCTTTGAAAATAATGCCACAGTAGCCAAGAAACTCAATAAAGCCATGGAAAAACATCTGGACATCACCTGTGAGAAGTTTGATGCTGCTGAAATAAAGCAGAGAAAAAATTATAGAGGTTTTAGTAAAGAAATATATAGGCTTTATAAGGCTATATATATTTCAAGAGGACCCCCTCACAAACACACATAAACCCTACAAAAGGACTACATTTGTCTCCAACAGGAGCAGATTACTTTATTCACTATGATACAACAATAACTGTAATAATACAATAATAGTAGGGACATAGTAATAAAAAATAGTAACAATAATGATGGAAATCAGCAACAGCAACAACAACAAAGTGCAATAGCAACAGCAAAGTGCGAAACAAAATATTCTGCAAACAACTATTTACAAGACACAAATCCTTGGCTTGCACAGCCACAGGAAGATAAAATACACAAAAGCAGCAGAACAGCTAGTGTCAGTCCGTATATTCTTGCGTCAAGCTAGCCTCCAGTGTGTCACTGTGCGTCATAACCTTTTAGCGCGACAGAGCCCCTTTGTCCTTACGCGCAGCAATATCTTCCGTCCCCATTGGTCAATCTTGAAGCATGACACCTTGTTGGAATTGTAAGAACCAATAGAATCAAGTTCTGAGCATTTTTTTCACTTAAACCAACCGACTAGCGAATCACAAAGCGATAAGCATGAGCGACACTGCGTGACGGACAGGCGCTTTGACCCAATCAGAGCCTTTGAAAAGCGGGCTAAGCATGTCAAGGAAGCCAGAAAGACCCCCAAAGCATGCTGGGAGATGTAGTCCTTCCATTTCAGCAGTTTTTATTTCTATGGATTAAACTTTTCGCTATGATACTACAAAGGTTTTTCAAATGCGCTTGTTGTTTTCTGTCATATTTGGCTGCTGGATCAGTGAAACTTGGTCATAGAGGGATAAAAAATAGTATTGTTGGAATGTGTGGAGACTCTGCTATGGAGTGGATGCAGTGAAATCTTGTCTGGCATCAGAGCAGCCACAGCGCCAGCTTTATTTGTCTGTGTCGCTCGTATTTCTGTGTGTTCGCCTCGCATTGTTTGATCGCTCGGTGTTGTAAGTGTGTTTGTTGGTCACACAAATGGTTTATATGAGCGTGTAGAAGAGATTCTTAGCTTTCTGTGGGTATACAGCATGTGTGTCTGTATGCAAGCTACATGTTGCTGCAGAGGGGGATGATGTTATACTGCCTGAAAGCCCCCACCAGCGGGGGCTTCAAGGAAGAACAGGTTAAGGTGCAAATGTTTTTTTAATTCTAATAATTTTCCATTTCAGTATATACTAAAAAGCAATACTGGGATCCTGGCCAAATATACCCGGTTCAACAAACAAGTTACATGAATAGTAAAATCAGGAACCAGGCTGAGGTAGGAATTTAAGGTTGAACTTGAAATTAATTTTATGAAAGCTTTCCACTTTACTCAAAGTCTGCAGGCCTCCGATGATTTACTGCACCACCAGGTTGTCTAGCTGCAGCTAGGAGATGACAACGGAGCCGCTATTGTACACAGTTAATGGGGTTTGGGTCGAGGATCTGTCTTGACTGATTTTTTATTTGCTTGCACACACCTTGAAGTAACGGGTGCTTCAGTTCAATGTGCCATTTCAGGTTTGCTGTTGATGTGACTGAAGTGCAGATTTTTTTTTGCAACCCGGCGCGCAAAGTGCACAGAAATATGTTTGTTCCCATCCTCACCAACCTTGTCATGAAACTCATTTAAGAGAGAATACGACGCATCCTTGCTGCTTTGTCCCCTACACGTTGCTGTCACTTCCATGCTGTTTTTTTTTTTGTTATGATGACACAGGTGGTTGGTGTTGCCAGTTTGGGTGTTTTTTCCGCTACATATAAAGGCCTGTTTATGATGTGTTTAAGCCTAGGTTTCGCCTGTAGGGCTCTATAGAAATCTGGCGCCCTATTGAATGAGGTTAAACTGAGAGAGCATACCATACACCAGAATGAATGCGTTCACAGAAACGTTCATCAGGCAGAAATACAGTACGTTCAGTTCACATTCGTCCCTTCAGAACTATCGTTCAATGAATGCTCTCAGGCACAACACTGCTGGGAAGCCTGTCTATTAGATGGATAGAAATGTAAATAAGTTTACCAAGTGACTGATCAAGTTTGTGTACATAGCCTTTGAACCTTTGGCGAGCCACTCTATGTGTTGGAGACCCTTGGTTTACACAGTGATAGCAAAGTACTAGAAAACAAATATATTGACAAGAAGAAGTAATGAAAATTATAATAAAGAACACAATTCTGGAGGTTCCCAACACAGATTGGGTTACACAAGTGATTGACAGCTAATGTGTTGCCCATCCTGACTCCAAAGAAATGCCTCAGTATGACTGGGATCACAGTTACAGGGTTAGGAGACATTGTGGTGTGATTCATGTGCTGTAATGGTGCTGTTTGTCTAATCCAAATGTTTGAATTTTCAAACAAAACTTTTGATTTTTTTTTTCTTTTTTGAAGTAATCCAAAAATAATAATAATCCCTTCATTACAATACTAAAACATGACTTTCTTTCATTAAACATAGCTTAATATTAATGACCCTTAAGTGTTTCAATGCTGCTCTTCAGTTTGTTAGATGTAACTTCTTTGACAGTGCTCTCTTTCATCGGCTGTCATAACATTTATTTTTAATGTCTCAGCTGTTGAAAATGTTTTACGTAATCTAAGACTTAGACATACACACCCTGACATTGCATTTGTTTTCTTCAATGTCGCTTTTTTTGTGCAAGACATTGATGAATAGCAATCTATATAAAACCAATGTGAAATCAGAATAAAAATAAAAAACAATTTCGAACACATAAATAAAAGAAAATGTTTGGCTGGTTCTGCTGCAAGCACTCTCATCTGCGTCATCCTCATTAAAGCCTCACATAGCCAGACTGTGTCAATGCTGGAGTATGGTCTGGCTTCACTGGCTTATTATTCTTTTTGAAAACAGCTCTGGATTGTTTGTTTCTTCAAACCAATCACAATCATCTTGGGTGGAGCTAAGCCCTGGATGCAGCAACAGTGCCGTGGCAAAAATAGATAGTGGAGATTATGGAAGTGGCCTGACTCTACAACTGGTTAGCCAGGCTATCCTCATTTTAACAATCATATGGCTCTTGTTTTGTAACAAGCGTGCAGTCTGAATACCTGGACTGAAGTAAATTAAAAATGATGACGTTCCTACAGGGATAAATTAATGATCACATACACACATTGATATTTCCACTCAGAGATAGTGCTACGATATTACCTTAGATACATGTAAATTGTGTGACACTCTTGAGTTTACAAGGCAACAGTCAGATCTATAGTAACAGCTGTTTCTAACGCTCTTATTTAGTTTTTTCCCTTAGGCATAGCAGTTGATTTATATTTTGAATTTCAAAACATCATACATCTTAAGATGTAATGTGCACAGGCATTTAGACACGAGGCCCCTGGCACTCCTTTCCACACTGGTTGACTGACTAACCGGCTGCCTGAATGGCTGGCTGTCATTTGTAGAACATCTGAGCTGGCATTTATCCAGAAGATCTACTGTTATTTTTGCTTCCTTTGGGTGTTTGTTGAGCTGTAATGTGGAATCCTGAAAATCCAGTTAAAAAAAAAATGTTTGTTTCAGACCCATCAAGGTGTAAAGGCTGGCTGGCTGTTTTTTTTTCTACAGATACATCAAAGCACAGAGAGGAAAGCGCTTTGATTCAGAGGCAAAAACCAAATGCTCTCCACTTCTCTAGCTTTCTGTTTTATCCATACATCAGGAAAAGCCAGTTGTTTTCATGCTTCACATGTTTAAACTTTTAGCTAAATCGCCAACCATAAATACCACTTCATTTAAAAATGAAGACCAATTTTTGGATTCTTCAAACGTGAAACTGGAGAAAGAGGGGACTCACGGTCATTCTTTAGGTCATTCAAGCGTTCTTTAGGTTCAATAGTTCTTAGTCTTTTATTAATTTACTTTAATACTTTACAGGGAGTATTTTTGTAATTTGACCCTTCTGTGTCTAATTTATAATTGGGAAATTGAATAAGTAAAGACAAGAAGAAATATGGTGAAAATATGATGAGATGGAACATTGTTTGTTTCCCTCCATCCATCTCTCTTCAACTCTCCTTTTCTTTCCAATTTTACTAATGCAGTATTTCGACCAATTTTTGATGCCTTCTCATTTCTTTTTTAAGCCTATAAGTTTTTCATTTGCTCGTATTGGGCCTTCATTCCTCCATCATTTTCTCTACTGTCATTCTTTACAAGCAGATTTTTTCCCTGATTGGAGACGTTTTCTTGTTTCATTTTAAATAGCAGTATCAGCATACATACATAGAGATGCAAACAAGCAACTGCTGCGGTGGACTTTTGAAATGAAAGAAAAATGTTTATCTGAAGATAATGAAGTGTAAAGTCCCATGAACACATGGTGGAAGAAAAAAAATACAAATTTTGCCTATCTATTACTTTAAAAAAAAGCAAAAAAACATACATGCTCTCAAACTAAAAAAGGCAGGATCCAAAGTAAAAATACAGAATTTGTTATTCTAACAAAAGATACACATGCAATTAGGTTCGTACTTATTCAGCAAAGAATAGTGTAAGAGATTTGCTCTGTTACTTCAATATATTGAGTTTGGCTTTTGCATTCAGTGGAAAGTCTTGTCTTGAACAAAGTTGGTACAGCGGCGTGAGGTAGCTAGCCTCTTCCAAAATATATGTAATACAGTTCTGGTAACTAAGTTGTCTTAATTACATGTTTTGTCAGTTTAGTTGGCTACTTTTTTCTTAGAAAGTCATGACAATGTGTGACAATGAGCCAGCATGCTAAGCAGGTAAATTAAAGTGTTGAGTAATATATAATAAGAATGGATTCATTTTTTAAGTATTTGGCCCAGCATTGGTAAGAGTGTAACTCTCAGGTTCAAATCAGGGTTTGGGTCTACATGTCACTGAAACAGAGGTAACTGTGCAGCACAGTGTTCTCTCGTAATCTCAGAATAGGCTGGCATTATTGGTTACTTCAACAGAGCTTCCACTTGAAGCACCCTCAGAAAAACTTTTTTTTTTCACAAGCCTGTTCTCACCCAACTGGCATGATACATTATCTGTTTCACCTCTTCAACAGGGTGCACATGCAAGTGAAAGTGATTAGGGAGAAAAGTTTGATTCTCTACTGTTTTATGACGTTCAAGTTTTTGTTTTCAATAAAGGTTTATGTATTAGATATTATCATTTTATTAAAGTTTGGGACCGTAGAAGACAGTTTAGTGGGAGTATTCAAATGTCAAATTTGCTAATTTGGGTTGCCATTATTGTGGATAATTGGGACATTCAATTTTGTGGTTACTGCTGCTGTGTGTAAGTGTGTGTCCACACATGTGTGTGTGAGTAGGTGTTGAAGTCTGTGTTTTTCTTTGGTAATTTGTGAGGTTTTCAATAATTACCATCCTGATTGTATGTGTACAAAACATCAACAGTTATAGCTCTATGGAACACATATATAGCTACACATGAATATCAAATACTGTCTCATGCCTGCCTGTTTACATGTGCATGCAGCCAGAAAAATACATCTCTGCAAATGCCAATCTATCTGTTAGGATTTTGCTTGTATCTGCTCAAAGCCTTAGTGCTGGAGAAAGTGTATTTACCTTTAAGCAGACTTTACCTTGACTCCTGTGAATTGAGCGAAGTAATCTCACTGGTGGACATACTTTACCTTAAAACTGCTCTGGGAATTCACAGAAACATGAAAAGCCATCCATAAGTTTGTCTCTTTTTAGGTAAGAAGAAAAAATGCTACAGTTTCCCAGAAGCTGAACTTAGTCTCATATCAGCCAATGAGTCAGCATGCTTTGCATATTTTTAGCCCTGTGGCCAATTGCAACACAGCACCTTGCGTAACTTTAAATTTGTAATGAGTTTTTCCTCCTTCTGAGGACTACAAGGTTGCTATAGCAACTGGTGATGGGTTGATGGGCGATTGACAGCTGACAGATTAACGTCAGAGTGATTTATCACACAAAGATGGACTTAGAATCCTGTCATGCTTTTCACCTTTTTTTAATTCAGAAGATTCAAAAGAATCTTCCTCTTTCTCCCAGTCTGCTCTCACTGCCTCTTTTACGCTGTAAAAAAACATATCACGAAACTGCCTTTGGAGTTAAAAGAACGAATGTATATTGTATGTGTCGATCCGATTAAAATTTCAAAGAAATCTGGGCCAGTCTGCCCAGAAGTCTCGGGGTTTCAGAAAAGATGACAAAAGAGCAGAGATGATGAGGTTAAAAGAAAGAGTAACATTGTTATGTGTTAAACACTGAGTAACACTGAGGGTTCAAAAAAGGAAAGATGTCACATAACACACAGACGCACACAAAAAATGACTCGGCAAAATGTCTTAAGGGACTACTGACTTCTAGTTTATAAATATTAAAAAGTTGTTTATAATATTGTGTAGAGCACCAGCTGTTCCAGCATGACAGTACTGCAGGTGTGTGTGAGCGCCGGCTGAAATGGATGAGAGGGCAGTAAAGAGATGGCGATTGACAGATGGCTGACGGAGGAAAGATAATGTCAAATATAGTGATGGAAAGAGGAAGAGGACAGTAAAAGTATGAATAGTTTAGGACAAGCTGTCTTTTTTGCTAAAACTTTTTCAGGGCCTTAGAAATGTTCTGAGTGCATGGTGGGCCATAACAAATCTTTCAGAATGTTTCCGTCTCAGACAGTTAGCCGGCCTTCCAATGTCTTTACAGTATGTTTTCACATTTGCATACACACTAAACAGATCAAGCCCCAGGCCTCCATGCAGCCATCTCCAACTTGGACCAGGGGGACATATATGTGTTCACCAACTATAGTTCAGCATTTATTTTGCTGTCCAGGCTTGGAGACACTGGGCTCAACACTGCCCTCTCTGACCGGATACTGGACCTTCTGCCTTCTCCAGCCCAGAGTTTGCATTTGATGTGTGATTAACTAGTTTATTACAGTTTTTTTCAGATGCTAACAAGCATCAGTCAGTACTGAAACCACTTTATCAAAACTCTTCATACAGTCTGCATTACCTACACGTCAAACAGTTAATCTCACCTCAAAACCTACTCAAACCAGCAAAACACTTTAAACATGCATCACTCAGAAAGCGTACACTGTCACTCATAACACACTGACCTAAAGCATTACATATATAATACACTTGATTTTTCACATAATCTGTATTTCATTCTAGAATAATATATTTTCACTTTATTGACTGCACTAATATATATGTAACAATAATCAGAAATGCAGCAGTTTGTATAAATATCCTTTATTTTGTCTATATATTTACTAATAGTGAAAAAATTCAGTTTTGGAGGTGAGATTTAAAATATCAACAACATGTATAGTATAAATCACTCTGTAGTTGTAGTTCTCTAATATTCTAGTCCTTCTATCATAGATTTGGCCACAAGTTCACATCTTTTTTCTTTTGCATTTTGTGTGAAATCAATGAAAAACTATTAAAAATTTGGTCAAAATTAACTTGTGTTTCTCTGAATGTTTGAAGAGTTTTGTGACTTCAGTTCTGACCAATGTATTAAAAGCAACAAAAGAAAACTGTAATTCATGTCAATATAACCTGCAAAGCGAGGGTCATGTGATGGACCGAGGCAGCTAAAGGTGTCAGTAGATTAAATTTAACTAGCTGGTGTACTGTAGAAAGATAGTCAGTGATTAAGTGTTTTACAGCTGTCCTTAAAAAATATAGTTGTGACGTGGTATCTCTGTAGCTGCTGTTGTCCCAACGTGTAATTAAGTTTTTGAGGAGGTGTGCATCAGCTATGGGGTAACCTACAGTGTAACCTTTGAACTTTCAGTGTAAACCCTTTATGCAGAATACTCTGCTTCAGGGTTAGGACAGATATTAGTTTATACTGTTGCGTTAAGGTGGCGAGGGTTAAAGTAAGAGTTCAGGTGAAGGCATTTTAAAGTTATTTATGTGTGTGTCTGGTCACATCTGCTGGATAAAAATTGACACAAACTATCACTTTACTCCTCTCTACCGGCTGAAGATATGTATGAGAAGATTCCATTTCCTGTCCCTTGATAGCCAATTCATTTGGGTCACTTCCCCCTCTCTTTCCCAACTATATCTCTTTATCTCTGCATCAACCTGTCCCTGTGCTTATGTATACAGAAAAAAAGATGCACCCGATTGTCAGACTGTGTAAGACTGAGGAAAGAATTGGGTAATACCAGGGTAGTGTTGATGACAGGAGGAAGGCAAGAAAAGAGCAAGCAAAGACACAGAGACAAAGAGGGCAGGAGTGATGGTACAAGGGTCCACACAAACTTAGGGGAAATGAGTATGAGTATAGTTGAATGAAGAAAAACAAGTGCCGATGTGAGGAGATGTCAGAGGTGCTGAGATAGTAGAAAGATGGAAAACACTATTTGATCCAATGATTTCCGATAGCTTTTCTGATAAAATATGAACAAAATATAATAGCTCCTGCTGCTAAAAATGCAGATTCACACAATAGGAAGAGAGGATATTGGTAGATAGATAGATAGTTAGAAAGATAGATAGATAGATAGATAGATAGATAGATAGATAGATAGATAGATAGATAGATAGATAGATAGATAGATAGATAGATAGACAGACAGAGACTTATTGCCTAAGTTAATATTTTCTTTTTTAAAGGTGTGATTATATGCCTGAGCTTTTTTTGTGTTTGGTTTTGGTATCTATCAGTGTTACATGTTAGACATTCTGTGCGTAGGATCTGACTGTCTGAGTCATTCTTAAGGTCTGATCTCCTGAATCACAGTAACACCAACTAATGTGGAATCATTGTTATACTCCAAGCAGAGCTAATTTCTCATTGCTGTTGTCACGGTCTCAAAAACACAGTCATTTTTACCGTAGTCTTTTGTGTTTTTGGCCATTTCTAATATTTAGCACTAGGTTACTTTGAATACTTAAAAAGCCCAATAACATAAAAAGGACTTCTTATTTACTTTGCCAGGTGCTTAGATTGTTGCCTTTCAAAACTCTTGTCAGCTCTGCTCCTTCTTTGTTTTAGCACAAAAACTGCAGGCAGACTTCCACACCGTCTGTGTCCCCAGCCACCTCCACCTTTTACTCACATTACCTTGTGCTGACTTGTATTTTCTAGGTCAATGATCCTCTCCAGAAATATAACAAGGCATACGATATAAAAAATAATCTGCTGTGAGAAATTACAAGTGTCTGATGTACATTTTTGAAAAAAAAGTAATCTTGTGAAGATTGTGAAAATTACATCTTCCGATTCTTCCTCATTGAAAAATGTGAACATGTTTTTGTCTTCAAAGGTTTAGCCACTTGACACAAGACGACTCTTACTGCACTGAAAAGCCGAAGCTCACTCTATATGCACTGAAGGTTTGAAGTTTCCAAGTCACACTTCTCTAAGATTCTTAGTAGACATATTTTAGTAGAAGGAGCCTTTAAATTTTACCACTACTTAAACTGCGGCAAAAAAAAGATGCTTAAGAACACAAAATAATACAATACGCAATAATTACTTTTTTTTTATCATAAAATGAAAGGATTTTAGGACCCCTAGTAGTCTGCAATAATGGGACAATTAAAACCCCATAGGACGCAGGAATCTTGACTGTCCAGCTTCTCTGTCTGGTTGGGAAGCACAGTGACGGATTACGGCTGCAACAGAAGGGTAGCAGTCAATCAAACGTGGATGAGTAACGGTATGGAGACGAGGGAATTTGTTCGTGTCAGTCATGTTTTATACACCATTGAGCGAGTTTTAGCAAGGAACTGCATTTTTTTTGTTTCACATTTAATTTAACTTTTTTTGTTTTATTGCTTCTGTCTTTATTTATATTCAGCCTTCAAATTCTGATCCGCAGCACAATAAATCACTAAATGCAACAGAACCAAAGCCGACTGTACTTGCAGGGAGGAAATGCAGAGATGAATGACTGTCAATTTAATCGATAATGGCGGTCTGCAGGATTGCATGCAGACTCGTTAACTGGGCTTCATTCTGCAATTGCTATAAATGGCTGCATAGATTTTCTCCCCCAACAAGTATAAAGGCAATAATTACTTAATGATGTGAACAGTGCTATAAGGATTAAGAGCTCCGTTCTGAATGCTGAGTTATCATTGGAGACAAATTTCTGAACCTTTGTTAGGCTATCATCGGTTGAGGCTATTTGTATTTGTTCCTGATTAGCAATTCAATTATTTCAGTCTAATTTCCTGAAGCTGTAGAAAATATGTTGAGACAAGGTCAAGGATGGAGACCAAGAAGCTCAAGCAGGTGTAAAGGCAGTGTGGCCAAACAATTAAGGAAGAAGTCAGCGTCACCTGCATGGTCATTTCACCGTGGAGACGACCAGGAAAAAAAAGTGGGGTCTGGCTTGCAGCCGCCACTCTGAGGATAGTGCCAATCTCAGACCGGAAATGCACACTAAAAAAATAAAAAAATAAAATCGTACTGCACTTTCAGTAAAGCCATCTTTTATGCATATGCCAGCATATCACATAACATGGGTATGCATAAATGACGTGGAAATCTTAATATAAACCTTTTGTTGTCTCCCACATACATCCACAAGAGTAACATTAGGTGTCCAGCATCAAGAGGACAGAAATAGCGCAGACAATTAGAACCAAATGTGAATTGATTTGTTTTTAAGAATAGAAATCATATTACACAATGGGATCTAAAATAGAGAAAACGTCAAAAAAAGTTAAATGTGCATAAACTCAGGCCAATAATGCTGTCAGATGTGCAGTCAGTAGTAACATAATAGTCTGTTTCTAGTCAATGTCTATAAGTAGCCTAACATACAGTATATAAAAAGACGAAGTTTATGACATAAATAAGAAGCTTATCATTTAAAGTTAATAAATATGGGATTAACTAGCTATTCCTGTCGGTCACAAGTTCTGACATAGTTTAAACATTTATTAAGCGAGTATACACTTCTCATATTACATCAAGACAGCCTCTGTTGTCAATTTATCATATTTAATCTGATTGCACCAAAACACTGTACAGTCTTAGGGAGGACAGGAGAGAGGCTAAAGTTATTGATCACTTAATTACTTAATCAAAGACGCTTCACGTTTTTCTTTATAAATCATCAATCAATCATCAATTGGTGGAGGTGGAGAAGAAACAAAATAGGCCAGTTGTATTCATCAACAATTACCCTTGGAGCTGTGGGATCAAATTAGTTTGAATATTTGTAGCCACTTGTTTACACACAATTTAATTTTCCAACAGAGATAAATACATTGTAACAAACAAACAGGAAACTGTGTCACTGGAAACAGCAGTAGGTGACAAAGACATGTCAACTTGAGTGTGGGATGATGATCGGCCTGGTATTAGTCATAAGTTTAAAGCAGGATCTCAATCATTATACCTTAATCATACATGTGTTCACTTTGTTGCAAACCAAGACACACACACACACACAGACACACACACACACACACACACACACACACACACACACACACACACACACACACACACTCATATCTGTATATATATATATATATATATATATATATATATATATATATATATATATATATATATATATATACGTCCCACCTCCTCTTCATGTAATCCCCTTTCCCCTGGGTCAGCTGAATGGGAAGAACAAGGTCTCAGCCATCAGCGCACTCAGATACCCCGCTGGTATAATTACCTGGCCAATAGGAAGAGAAAAGGGCTACTGATATCAAGACAAGAAAGCTCCTCACAATGCATGGAGGGTTTCACCCCAAGTCCAGCACCGTGAGACTATACACTAAGCGGAAAGAGGATGGTCGAGGACTATCCAGGATGAAACAAGAAAGATCCAGGAGTACATCAGGAAGATGGCTCCAAGTGATGACATGCTAAGTGAATATCTCAGGCAGAAGAAACCTGATGATGAGGAGGCAGGAAGATAGGAGGAACCATCATGGAAGGACAAGCCCCTACATGGCATCTACCACCAACAGATAGAAGAAGTGGCTGGTCTACCATACCAGACAGGTGCAGGGTGTGTAAAGATGCACTGGAGACAGTCTAGCACAAAACAGGGGGGTGTAAGATGATGGTAGGTAGGGGATACTCTACATGGAACAACATAACCAAGTGGCTGGCATAGTGTACATTAACATCTGTACCGAGTATGGGCTGGAAGTCTTAAGGTCAAAGTGGGAGGCACCTCCAAAGGTGGCTGAGCATGACAGAGCTAAAATCCTGTGGGACTTCCGGATCCAGACTGATAAAATAGTGATGAATAACCAACCGGATAAATAGCAGAAGAAGGCAGTTGTGATACATGTATCCCAAACATCAGTAACATCAAGAAGAAGGAACACAAGAAGCTTGGAAAATACCAAGGGCTTAGAGAGGAGCTAGAAATTATGTGGAAAGTGAAGGCAACCAGTGGCTGGACTGTGGTTCCAGCGAATTCCAGAAACAACAACTAAGTTTCTGTCCAGAAAAACGCAGTCCTGTATTTTCATTTTCAACGGAATTCCATAGCTAGGCAACAGCCTTGGTCCTTGTTAACTTTCTGTCAGCTGATGTAGTTCACATACACTGCAATAGGATGTAAACTAGGACTGTTTATGTTTCTAGGAATGTTTATGTTTACATCTTTGAAAAGGTCCATACAGCTAAGATACTGCGCCAAACCCTCAAGCCCAGTTCAGACCAAAGATTTGCAACGAGATGAGTTGAAACTTGCAACTACTTGCAACTACTTTCAACGTGCAGGTCTGTAACGTTCTGAAACCTGCCAATTCACACCAGTGAGTCGAGGCGGGACGGTGTATCATCTCCATAGAACACCTCTCTTTACTTCCGTTTTAATCGCTGACTTTTCAGGCTTTTTTTTCGTAGCTGGATATAATTTGTAGCATTTTAAAATATAAATGAGGACAGAGCTAGTGAGAAACTTGCTCCAGCTGCCTTTCTAGTAGTGATAAAACGATGGAAATACCATTTTTTTCACTGATTGACTGCTTTGTTCTGAATTAAGGCGCTCCCTCTCTTATCCATTGTATGGCTTGCGCGACCCTCTCCCTGTCTCTCTCCATCTTTATTTCTTTCTCTCTCACATGCATGTTGCACCTCCGTCCATAACTGACATTGCAACCGGATGGCAGTTTGTAAGTGACTTGACCAGCGGACTTTGTTAAGACTTAACTGGCTGTTTCAACAGTTGATGTGTCTTACGTTCTCAAACCAGCTGCTGGCAACTTGACAAGTTTAATCACAGGCAACAGCATCAACCGGTATAGATCGAGACAAGATGGGTCAGTTCCCACAGCTGCAAGTTTCACCTGCAACGTTCTAAAACAGTTTCGTCTCGTCGCAAATCTTTGGTATGAACTTTGCTTCAGGCTCCCAGGCCCAGCTTGGAGGAGAAAGGCCGCCCAGCATGTGTGCTCTGTATATGGCACAGAGGAACACAATATGTTTGCAACTGTGTAACAAGTGAGGGTAGCGAACATAATGTTTTTGAAAACATGCAAACTTTTGTTTGTGTGTGTGTGTGTGTGTTTACCCATACGCAAAGTAAGTGTATATGCACCTGGTAGTCGAAGGTGTGTGAAGGTGCCCTTCCTTTAGGCCTATGGGTGTATGTGACTCTAGAAGCCTTTAATGTTCACACCTTGTCAGAAATCTTTCAGTTACTGCACACGCACACACACACACGCACACGCGCGCACACACACACACACACACACACACACACACACACACACATACATACATACATACATACATACAGACACACGTACACACACACACTCACACACAGACAAACACACACACACACACACACACACACACACACACACACACACACACACAGGCATGTAGAGGACACGTCATGTGCTTTTAAACAAAACCTGACAGAGAGGGGGGTGTGAGATGAGGTGAGGGAGGGATGCTGTAAAAGAGGAAATGGAGTAGGATGAAAGTGGGGTCTCCTAATTCTCCCTTCCTCTGTCTAATCCACTCCTCCCCCCTCCTCTCTCACTGTCTCAGAAGCATAGAGAATCAGTTTTAATGGTTTGTCAAATAATGCTTTTCTCCCCCACAGTGGATTGGTGATGCAGTGTTTGTGTTAGCTGTGTGCGCATCTATTTGTGTGTGTATGCGTCTGTGTGTTTTAAAGGGAAGCTTGCCCTACTTTAGCCCAGTGGTTTTCTCTTTTGATATTGCCCATAGCGCCGGATTATACGCTTTTCAATGTGGTCAAACGCACACACACACACACACACACACACACACACACACACACACACACACACACACACACACACACACACACACACACACACACACACACACACACACACACACACATACATTCAGAAAACAATGCAAAAGCACACAAAACACACACCCACACACCGAGGGGAACACATGTATGTACAAAGGTAGTGTAGAAGTGCACAGACCGCATATATGCAGGCATTCACACACAAACATATACTGTGTATACACTTAGTGGCCCTCATTTATCAAACAAATGTACGGCAGAAAAACGTACGACCATTTCCTTGCAAACTTCGGAATTTATCAATTTCGATGTGAGCGGGAGCTACGATCAAATCTCACGTCTGGTCTGAGGTCGTGTACGCAAATTTCCCACACGTGATTCTTTTATATTTCAAAACAGCTTGGCTCCAGCCCCCGCGACCCAGACAAGCGGTTGAAGTTGTATGAATGAAAAGGAAAGCGCACTGCAGAGCCAAAGTCATCTCCTCGGTTAGTAGCTACCCTTGATAAATTCATTTAAATCAAACAAGGTATCAGATGGTGTCAAAGGTTATCCTCTGACGGGATACCTAATAACCCCGCTGGCAAACCCCGCTACAGAGCAGGAGCGCAGGTTCGGCAGTGCGCACCCACGCACACAGGTCACAGTGGAGCACTGCTTCGGGTTGACTGCCTCCGTTATTCTTTTCCATACAGCGTTTTATGGGTCCCTTTTATTCCACTCTTAAGACAAAACGCACATCTTTATTTTGCTCCATTTCGGATGTCGGGATGCCGATCTCTGTGTCGGAAAAGTTTCTTTTCTAACCAGCGTTCTTCCTCTCCATGTTTGAGCTCAGTGGGCGAGGCCTCCGAAACAGGAATATTTAAGGGCGTAACGTGTTAATGACGATCAAATTCAGCCGCCGCATTTATTAAGGCCCGCTCATTCGTACGCGGAGATTGGTCAGATACGAATGTTTCATAAATCCCACGTGGGTCCTTTCCTACGACCAATTCTGCGCTCAGATCTGCGCCCGTTTTCACGCAAGATTGATAAATGAGGGCCATTGAGTGGTGCACATTACAAATTTGTTAATGTCTGGTCACTTGTACCATATTAACTGAAGCCTTGGATAGTGCCTGTGTTAAGCTACTGTGTTTATGCATGTGTGTGTGTGTGTGTGTGTGTGTGTGTGTGTGTGCGCGCGTGCGTGCGTGCCTGCATGTGTGCGTGTGTGTACGTGCTTGTCACTTGACATGTTTGAGTATGAGCATGTATGTATGTTTTTGTCTCCTAAGGCTAGTTATGACCAATGTCTGCCAGTGTGACTAAGAGTGTGAAATCAATGGTGAAGCATGTGTGTAGAGATAAGGTTGAAGCACTTTACCCTTTTTGTATATGTGTGTATGATGGATATAGCAATTACAGCAGCTAGATGTGTTTTTTTATATGTGGCATTTGTTTTTGTGTGTGTGTGTGTGTGTGTGTGTGTGTGTGTGTTTGTGTGTAACAGTAATGGTTGTTCACTTGTAAGCACTTTGATTGATGGTTCCTTATGGCCTGTCTGCACTGTACTACAAATTGAGAGAGGTAGAACATGGGGGAGGTAGAAAAACAAAGGTATAGAAGGAAAGAGAGAATCAGCAGGACAGATAAAGGAGAGAAAAGAGAGTTAAAATTGAAAGGCAAAAGATTAGTTTGTATATGCATTAATCAGACTATGTTTAGACTAAGGGCTGTGCGATATGGCGATATGTATGGTATGACAATAGAAAAATGTCTATCATTTCATATTTTGCTTTGTTGTTTATCTTGCGGTGTCAGAAATCTTGCACTTTACAGGGTGAGGTATGTGAAGGTGAAGTGAGCCGAAGGAGTTGCTCCAAACGTTATAATGGCCATAGACTATGTTTCGCTCGTAATTTAATCGCCAGAAAACAACTGTAACACATACACAGACCAGTCTACACACACCAGACGCAAGACACACATGCTCAGTGTGTGACTCAGGACAAGTTGATTATTTTGTTTACAGAAAATGTGCTATATCGTGTTAAATATCGTTATCAGGATATACATTTACATATATCGCTTTTGTTCATTTTGCCAGCCCTATGTAGGTAAAGTGGCTCAAATCAGATGTTTTACCTGCGTGTATCTAATTTCTGTTTTTTTCACAAAAGTGTGAACATTACAAATCACATGTAAACATATTTATTTCTTGCCTAAAATGGGGCATTGTAACACAAGGCTCTATTTGCTATGTTTTGGAGCCAGCCTCAAGTGCCCACCTGATGAACTACAGTTTTTGGCTTAATTTATCAGATTCCTCTATGCAAGTGTATCCACATCCACTTCCATACAGAAGTAGCAGCCAGTCTCTCACTTCATCCTTGTCCACATTATCACCTGCTCACAAACTTAATGTCTTCCACTGCACAGCTGCAGTGCCAACTCTACTGCATCAACTCTGGAGCTGACTTCCATGGCCTCCGTTTACTTCCATACAACAGTGTACTGCTGCGACGTCTTTGTTACTGTGCGTAGGGGTCAGCTTGGGACTGTGATCAGTTGATATTGGAATCTGGTTTTTGCCACATTTGAAAAAATAATGTGAACAGCTAAATAAAAAGACATCTGAGCAGTGAATCCAAATTATGCGCTAAGGCTGACAACGTGAATGTAGCTTCAATGTCCTTTCAATGTCCAACAAAATGAGTCAGCTTTTGGTTGCATATAATTAACAAGAAGCTGTTTTATAGTTCTGAACACAGGATTTATAGAATAAGTAATTTTTTGTTTAAAACAATTATAACAATTCGTTTTTGCGGGTCCAGCTTTTCAATGCTATGGTTTTAACTACAAAGTGGTATTTTCTGGCATTTTTTTCTGTGAACCACCATGGGACTTGCATCTCCATAATTCCAATTGTTTAATCTCTATTTTTCTATCTTTGTTTTTGTTGTTATCAATGTTTTTTTTTCAAATGGTTGGACAGATTTGCCAAGAGCCCCTGTGTTTGGCACATGTCCATAACTCACATTCACAACTTTTAGCTTTTTGTTTTGTTTATGTTCCAAATGTCCCACATTACTGATGGACTAGAGCCAATGTCAGGCTTTGGGCCAGTTTATATTTTAGTTTTCTACCAGAGATGTACATACTATGTAAGTTTGAGAGAGATAGAGTCCTTGTTTGAGAGACAAAGTCTCTTTGATGTAAGGTTGTCCAAAGTATTGGTACATGTTGGTAAAGTATGGATCTTCATTAATCATTCTGTACATTCGACTGTGGATGATTTCGACAAATTGTAAATGCTTAGTCTGGTCCCTCTCAGTTCATTTTTGATTTTCAAGGGGCAGCAAAATACTTCTGGACACAACTGGATAGACCCACAATCAATCACAGTAACGGCATTACAGTACTTGCTCCATGAAAGACAGTGGCTGCAGAGTCACAGACTTTCTCAAATTAAAGCTAATATATCACAAAAATGTGTTTCTGAAAATGTTTAATGCAAGAAATAGGCAATACAGTAACATAATATTAACTAATTTTGATCAGAGCTTCCGAGTTTGACGGTTTCATCTGAGTTTTGTGAGCCTGGTAAGCTCTACTGGACGATTCCTCTGGTTTCCATGCTAGTCAAAAATGCCAAAGCTATAATGAAAACAGATTTGATTTTCAACACAAGGCTTCACAGATGAACGACGGGGTAGAAAATGAACTGGCCCTATGTTTACCAATGAAGCAAGAAAAAAAAATACTAAAAGTGAAGAGAATGTGTAGGCCTACAAGGTACAATAGGGAAAGCATTTATAGCATTTAATAATAATGTTAATGTTACTCTAAGCATTATTGCACATGTTGGTATGTGTTCAGTGACTTTTCTACCAGCACTGTATGCAGGTAGCTAATATAAAAAAAAAAATTCAATATACATTTTTTTTATTCTAGTATTGAAGTTTAAAATTCTGGTATTGCAAAATACCTTACTCACCTTTTTCTGCCTTTATTAAATAGCATACAAAAGAGAGCTGAGAGAAAATCAAGGGAGAGATAGATGACAAGCCTCCCAAATAAATTACATGCAAGGCAACTTCATAGGTCCCCCAAAAATACTGTATGTTGTAAACAAAATGTAACTCAGACTATTTTGTTGGCTTGATTTTTTGAAAGTTTATGAAATGGAGATAATACATCATATGTATTATTTATCTGCGCCATTTTGATATTAGTGTAGTATATTTTTTTGTACTTTGGCTCTTAGTTGTCTCTTGTCCTCATAAAAAAAGTTATTCAGTTCAATTAATTCATAAAATTAATTAATTCAATTTTATATATAGTGTCAAATTAGGGGTGGAACGTTTTACAAAATCTACTGTTCAGTTCATATCATGGTTTTCGGGTCACGGTTTTTGGGTTCGGTTTGGTTGTGTTTTTCTATTTCTTTTAGATTCTAAAAATCATGTATCAGATCTATAGCCTAATAATTAGATTATTTTTTAATCAGATATTCTTAAGGACATGTCATACAATCATGCAAAAACTGAAATAATAAGGCAGCTTGCTTGAATGAAAGTGAAGTGAGATTTTGAAACAGTAGGAGAGACATTGCTACATTTACGTGTTTATATATATAGTTGGCAAAAAGGTAAACAATTGTTTGCCTTCTAGGTAAGAATATAAACACTTTTACATTATCAAATCTTAGAAAAAAATTAAGAAAATAGGTTTTCTTTCGCTAAAATACGCACAAACAGCAATTACTGAACTGACTGAAATAGGCTACATCAGGGCTATTCAATTAATTTGGAATTGAGGCCGGTTGATAAAAATGAACCCGAAATGAGGAGCCGGAAAAATTTGAGCATCACATTGTATTGTATTGTATTTATTTGTTTCTTTCATGAAAATGCCTGTTCATTACATTGTACACACAATGATAAATTCAATTCACAATTACATTTACATACATTTAAACATTTACATGACTGGAAAGGAGCAGACAAGAAGAATACAATTATTATATTTGTCTGCCCCTTTTCAACATAACACAAACCTGTGATGACCTCCCCTGATTTCCCCGACCCTTGCACAGTTATCACCAAATTAAATACTAAACCTATAGAACAGTTTATACAATACGTGCATCAATCTTAGTTCTCAAGTTTATATGATTCAATATGTTTAGTTAAGTACAATCTTTTAAATTGAAAAATATTCAGACAACTTTTTAATTCATCCTCCTGGGAATTCCACAGTTTTACACATTTAACAGATAAGCACATTTGTTTTAATGTTGTTTGTGCACGCTGATGTTTAAAGTCAAACTTCCTCCTATGATTTGCATTCTCTGATGTAAAAAAAACAACTTTTGTATCTCCTCTGGTAGAATTCTGTTTCTGGCTTTAAACATTACCAATAACGTCTGCAATTCTATGATGTTTTTGAGTTCCAATAATCCTGATTTAATGAACAGTGCATTTGTATGTTCTCGAAATGCAGCTTTGTGTATTACTCAGACTGCTCTTTTCTGTAATAATATTAATGGCTTTATGTTAGTTTCATAGGTGTTACCCCACACTTCAGTGCAATAATTGAAATAAGGCAGTATCATTGAGCAATATAACATTCGCAATATGTGGCCAGGTGAAATATATTTGAATTTGTTCAAAATGAATAAGTTCTTTGATACTTGGTTTTTCACATAAGTTATATGTGATTTCCATGTTAAATTTTCATCCAACACTATACCTAGGAATTGTATTTCATTCACTCTTTCAATGTTTGTGTTGTTATGGATAAAGTGACTTCAGTTTTTCTTTTATTGCCAAATATCATGTTTTATTCAATTTAAAGATAATTTGTTGTAATCAAACCATTTTTAAAGTTGTATCATTTCTTTTTCAATATTTACAGCCAACTCTTTAAGATCATTTCCAGAACAGAAAAGGTTTGTGTCGTCTGCAAACAACACAAACTGTAGCACATTTGACACCTCACATATGTCATTAATATATACATTAATGGATATTGTAAAGTGACATAGGAGTTCATATATTGTCTTTATTTTATCACTGTAAATATTAGTCATAAGCCTCAAAAAAGCAATCCTTGTTAAATGAACAAACCTCTTAACCAGAGGTTTACACTCAATTATTGGACTAAAGTACAAGTTTGAGGTTCTTCTCCTTTACGTGAGTATTTTATTTAAATATTCTACTTTTTACTCCACTACATTTATCTGATTACTTCAGTTACTAGTTACTTTACCAGGCTGACAATTACATATGAAACATTAGTTTATTCATCAAAAACTGGACTGACACAAATGGACGTAACATAAATGTAGAGTAGCATGAATTTTCTAAAAATGCCTTATCAACTTATCCTCTTTATACTCAGATATTGCTGCAGAGTAAACACAGGCTTCACAGTGACAGAAACACAAACGTCTGCACACTCTCTGGTGAACTGGCGGTTTTCTGTGACAACTTTTCTTTTTTTCAGAGTAGAAAGAGACATTGATGTGGTGATTTAACCACAGATTTAACCAGACAGAAACGAACAAACAAAGCGGAACATAGCAAGCTGTTGCCAAGAGGATTCAAAATACCCACAAAGAAGAGCGTAGCGGGAACGTGCGTAGCGGGAACGTGCATAGCGGGAACGTTTGTAGCGTTGTGGCCGTGTGCCTACAGGGAGTGCGTGGAGCAAGTCTCCCTATGGCAGGCTGAATTGTGGCACATTCGGCCTGTCATATCTCCCAGCATGCTGGGATTTGACACCCTGAGACGTAGCGCTGAGATGGATACGATAAAGGACAGTGGTCATGAAGGCTTACGCTACGTTGCACCTCATAAACCGAACGGTAAACATGTGTACCGAACCGTGACAAGCGTACCGAATGGGACGTTTTTTTTTTAATAAACCTTTCCACCCCTATGTCAAATCATAACAAAAGTTATCTCAGGACACTTTTCATATAGATTAGGTCTAGACCACACTCTATAATTTATAAGAACGTTACACAATTGTTGAAAAATCTCAACTGTATGTAAGGAATCTCTTGTTATGTTTTTTGTTGTTTTTTTAATTTCACCATTCCAATAGCTGTTGTGTGCTGTGTGCTGACTAGCAGATGCAGGTTATGTAATCTAGTTGTTTGTGAAGGTGCAGCACTACAGAATGTAAGGTTCAGGAGGTGGCAAGTGTATTACGTGCATTACGCCTCTATAGACTTGAAAACAAAAATGAGGTTGCGGGTGTTTGTGAAAGACAGAGAGTACTTTAGTCTGAAGGACCCAGAGTCTTGGCTACCAGCCAGCAGTCTGGATACCCACAAATCCTTGCTGAGGTTTCTGCTGCTAGGCAGAATGGGCTTTTTAAAAGTGCAGTTAAACCTCTGTGGCCACAAATGACCTTTGACGTCTCCGGATCATGATAGTCAATAAGAGTCGGAATTCCACTGTTTTAAGGGTTTGGGAGTACTTGCAATATACCCGGGCACCAGGTTGCTGTTCAGGTAAAGGACAACACCATATTTTGGTTCAAGTGAAATGTGGTGCGTTTTCTTGTGATGACTGGACAAAGCAAGGCTTCAAAGAAGACGGTTCCTCAGTAGATACTCAAGCTGCTCTGTTTATGGTCCCTAGACTAAATATACTCCCTATTCTTGCCTTCTAGGAACAATTTATTACTTTTATCACCCTTTTCACAATGTCATTGTTTCAACCTGAGATCCCATTCAATAAAACATCATCTTGTGAGGGCCCACTTAAAACAACCAGTGACCCATGTTGGGCCAGATTCACATTGAGAAAAACACTGGTCTACGACCCAGTGAGATGTGGCACGCTGCCAGCTACCTACTCACAATATCCTGCCGCCTTGTTTTTGTTCTTTACCACAGCTCAAACAAATTGGTCCCTCTGGGATTTCGTGGAGCCTTTTTTTTTTTTTTTTTTTTTACCCATTGTAACTTAAAATGATTTGAAAATTGCAATGTCATTTACATGTTTAATGCAGGCTTTATTCATGTAATATAATTGTGAATTGGTACAAATTGCCAAAGTCAGAAGGGAAAAAATACTGAGGTGACATTTATATAATTCAACAGAAATTTAACTAACCAAACTGGGACATGTGGAATTTGGCATAATTCATTATCTGTGATAATAAGCATCCTGCAAATCACAGAAAGCTACTCAAAATACTCGAGTGTTCCTCTGGGGAATTTTCTGACAAGAAAGTTAAAATCAAAGAAAATACTGCTCCTAGGCTCTAGTGTTGATAAATATACCTTTAACTCTTTGTCTGCACATCACACACTAAATGAAATGAATAATTGTCAAGATAACATGTATAGTGTTATATACAATATCCTAATTTTTTGACCTTGGTGTTGTGTTCTTCTCAATACAATTTGAGTCTTACAATAATACAGGTTAAATGAATCACAGAGTGCCCTCATTTCCTTATTTGTATTGTGCTGAATAAAATGAACATCAAAATTAAGCTCACTTTCCTGTCAATGACCCTCCATTTCCTTGTTTTTTGTATAACAAGGTGTAAGTCAGGGGTGTAAAACATATGGCCAGCATGCCATAGACAACTACTGTCCATGTAGGAGCTGCTGGTAGAGAACGTTTTTGCGAAAAAGGTAGGGTATCAGGTTTTTCAAGAAAAAGTGGACCGGTTCCTAATTCTTTAGAGGGTTTAATGGGAATCCAGTGTACTTGGTGTGTTCACTGCATTTTTCACTGCTCAAGGAAATCAGGAATTATGTGCCCTGACGAGCGATAGACTTTTGCCAACATCCGCCTGATGAGGTAGTCTGTGACTGATAGGATTTTAAATCTCACTGGAGATTTTGCCAACCAAATTAAGCAGAAATTTAAGTCATTTGTTGCATTTTCCGTTGTAATTGAAGAGAGCCCGGTCATTACAGATGTTGCTCACTTGGCCCTTCATTAGTGGTGTTGATGAGATTTTGACAGTCACAGAGGAGTTCCTTGAGTTGGTGTAGATGAGAGACACAGTGAATTACATTTTTTACTACCTCGTTGGAGCACTGGACCAGGTCACGGTGGACTAGACCGATGCTGTCAGATGCATGGCTACAGATGGCAGTGAGTACTAGACTGACTAAATGGTGCAAAACAGACAAACTGTAAAACGCTTATTTTTGTTGAAGTTTTTTGCCTTTGACGAACTGCTGCGATGTGTATATAGTAACACACACATGTGATGACATTAAGTAGTTGACTGACTGAATGTTGTAAAACAGACATACGGTATTGATGACATTGTACTTATTTCATCTCAGACAGTTCATCGTCTGTTTTTTGTAGATTGTCCATTAATTGTGACTGCTTCAGAATGTACTTGCAGTTATTTACCCTAAAGAAAGAAAGGAAGATAGAAGAAAGTTGTTTATAGGTCAAGATGCTATGGTTTTACTGGCTCGTCCCACTTGAGATCAAATTGGGCTCTGTGTGACCCTCTTGTGATTTCATGTGGAAAAACTGCACCATTGTTGGGATTGAAATGTGCACTAAGTATTGCATTTACTTCTGTTTCACACCTACTGTATATATACACACACATGAACACACACACATGCCTCTGTAGACCATCCATCTCTTGTAGACAGACAGCTTGATAGACAGTGTGGGGGTGGGTGAGATTTCTGGTTTAAGTATAAGGGGATTGCACAGCAGGCTGTTGCTTGAGGACTCAAGAGAATCAACGGGGTTCTTAGCCTCTTAGTTCACAAATAAAATGCCACCCACTGTCAAAGTGCCTGTGAGCAAGGCACTCAACTTCTTACAATGGTGCAGCAGTAGATCTGTGTGACCCTGTGTGTACCTCTCACTTCCTGTGTTTTAACCTTGTGTGCAGGGGCGAAGTGGCCATCGGGACAACCGGGAGATTTCCCGGTCGGCCGGTGGCCAATAAGCTTAAGTGAACCGACCGGCAGACTGCCCTGCTCAGCTGTCCATGACCGGCCCATTGAGTTAAACTCTTCAGAATCAAGCACGTTCCTGTGAAAATCTTAGAAATCTTTATAAACTGTAGATATGGAGAGTCCAACCACTATATATAACACTTGTTGTGTCTCTACATCTCAGTCATGGTTGCTACAGTATCACACACTCACTCTCTAATCCAGCCTACTGATTTTTGTTTAGCCTCCTATCTTGATCTAATTATTTTTATTCAGACGTTACATAACTTTCATGACCACAAATATAAAATTGAAAACGATTGAATTGTTTTTTTGTTCATAAATTAATGTAGAATGGTCGGATCAAAGCCTGATGGGAAATGGGAACTGCCTATCGCTCCAATGATCTCTCCGTGTTTATCCAATGAACGAATGGGGATGAATGAGCGGCAGACAGAGAGAGGCAGGCAAGGTTGGAGTTGTGGATTTTCTAACAGTCGAAAAGGAATCGGATTTGCGTGTTTGACTTGCTCAGTTAAACCTGACGGAGGGCAAGAAGAGAAAGGAGAAAGGAGGGGCTGAAAAGGCCTGAATGAAGAAGAAGCAGATGCTGGAGGAGAGCGCATCAAAATGGTCAAAAATCACAGATTTATTCCGAAAACAACCAGGCGTCCAGTGATGCAGGTGAGTTGACAGGAAAACGGTTAGCTCAAAATTTGACATTGTTGCGAATTAGCAAAACATTTGAACTGAGTTCTTCATAGTCCCTCCTCAGTGGGGCGGTGTTGTCATAACACGGTCTGCACCGCAAGTTTTACACACACACACACACACACACACACATAGAGAGAGAGAGAGAGAGAGACACCCCCCGGTCCTGGTGGAGGGGATGGGTGGGGCCCGTTGTGGGCCGATGTAGTCAGACTTGTCCCGGCGGATTTTTGTGTCCCACTCCGCCCGTGCTTGTGTGTGTGAGTGCGTATCTTAGTAGGTAAAGCAAACATTTCCAGAGACAAGAGAACTGTAATTCCTCATCAGAATAAGTTATTTTTGGCTTTCTGTGTCTTTGTTTCTCTGTATGAAATGTGCTTAAAACTGTGATAATAAATCTCTCCTAAAATCTCTACTCAAACTACTTCTCTTCTCTTCCATTACAAATAAAAGAAACAACATTAAACATCTCAATAGTACGTTTAAAGCCAGTCCTTAAAATGCTTGTTTAAAAAAAGTTAGCTTAAGGCTACAGTAGCTAGCCTTGGGTAGACTGCCAAATAGTTCCATAGCCAGAGGTCTACAATTAAGCCAGATAACTCATTATCCATGAATACAACTTGATATATTCTTTAAGTGCTGCAAATAATGAGTGTTTGGACAATACGACATTTACCACATTATTTTGTTTGCATATTGTAGTTGGGTGAGAACTTGTTCACATTTAGTTTGGTCCCCATGTATTTACAAAAAAAAAAAGAAAACATCCAGTGGGGTTTAAATTTGGAGCTACAAGCATTTCAAATGACTACAGTGGTATGTAATAAGTGTTAACACAGAGAGAAACTAAAAAAGGAAGAAAATTCCCGTCTTGCCTAAGGCCATTCTCTTTCTTTCAGCAGCACATACAGATAAAAGAAGCTCTGGGTGTTTTGTGGATCCCTCTCGTGCTTCACAATTTTCCAAAAATTCATGGCCCCGTTTTCAGAGATATATACCAGCGCTGTTTACAGATTTGTACTACACTATTTTCCCCGACATACCATCTACAGTTTGTACAGGATACACTGCCAATGATCTATGATTTAAAACAAACGGCCTACTTTAGTTAAAAATATTGTCCCTGTCCTCATCTTGTTCTATGCCATTTTTCTTTTGCTGTTGTTATATGTTAGCAAAAATATTTTCTACTGAAAAATTAGTTTGGTTATTGTTTTCAGTATGTTTACTTTTTTTTGAGACGTCTTAAATCATCTGCTCACAGACTTTTCTTTCTCTTCCTCTGTGTGTGTCTTGTGTGTCTCAACAACAAGTGCTTTGTGTCTATCCATTTACTCCAAGCTGTGTTGTGTCACTGATAGACTAGTGTTCCACTAGACAGACTGAAAAAATGGATTACACTCCCAGAATGACAGGTTGAAACAAACAGTTTCAGCCAGGGGCATACATCTTCTGTAGTGTGAGGTGTAGCTGTTGGCAAGAAGAAGCCAAATGCTCTGCAAGATGGAAAAGAGCAATATTTGTTTAATGAGTTTATGTTGGTCTTGTCTCTGGTTTGCGTGAGACAGATTGTTTTTCTATATGCCAAAGCCATTAGATATACTGTATGGGGAACCAAAGATATAAATTGCTGCTATCTTTTTAAAAAAAAGTCAGCTTTTGCTGAAAAGAAGCTCTTCTTAATTTTTTACAATTGTTTCACAATTGCTGAATGGACTTAGCATGTTTGTCATAGCTCCATAGTCATGGATTTTACTGGGTTCATGTCATGTAAAGTTTAAACTCATTTAAAGAGTAACCACATTTATTGTTTTTTAAGCTACAGTAATGGAATGGGTTTTGTGTATTCCATTACTAAACCTTAAAAATGATTGACCAGGGGATTTGTCCACAGGTTTGTATAAATATAGTATATAAATTGGAAAATGTACGGGCAAATAAATCTATCAAAGGGTGATTTGTGACTCTCTTAAAACCATTAACATTGCATTTAAAGTGTTTTTCAGTCACAACCTTAGACGTTTGCCTGATTAGAAAACAAAGAGAAAATAATATAATTTTCATGTTTGGGGAGCACCTTGCCTTAGTCATGATAAGTCATCGTAAAGTTGCACCTCAAATTGAACAGTAGACATGAGCAGTATAAATCTGGTATGTTTTTTTCTCACTTCATTTATCCCTCAAATTCTACACTTATGAGCTTTCCATAACAATTGTCTATTGTTCCAGCTTCACCAGAGCAGCTGGAGGTCAAGTGTCTCGGTCAAGTACATTTTAATGGTTATTGAATATCTTCTTTACTTCCCCTGTCAGGGTTTCCCCTACTGGCCACTGGATTTCAACCAACAACTGCCTTCACAAACTATACCTTCAAGCTGTTAAATTCTCCAGACTGCTAACATTACTCCTAATGTATGCCTTGTTAAGGTATGATTGATAAAGGTTGTCACAGCCAACGCCAGAAAACAGTGCATGAAACCCGAGGAAAAAGTGTTTTGAAATATATTCAGTCAGTACTGGTCAATATCAACATAAATCCTTTAAGAGACAAGAAGATGGGTCAACATTTAAACATCAATAGTTCCCACATTAATTTAGAGACAACAAATGGGAATAAACATGAGTGGATGAGAAAAACAGATGCAACGACCAACATGAATAGGAAGACCAGCAGCTTTTGCGTATCTAGAGCTAGTTAAGGGAGTCGACGCAAATCTGCCTCTACACTCACATGACACACTCTCACTGCAACATATATCCATCGCACCCTTTTAATCACTGCGTGTACTTAAGCTGTCAGTGCTGTGCTCACTCTCTGCAACTCACTGCTTGATGGCTGTTGCCACATCACTTATCTGAAAGCTACTGTATGCTGTCACTGAATGCTATTGCTGTTTCCGCCACCACTGATATTCATATAGGATTTTAAAAGCCCCACCTCCAACCCAGCATCCACCTGTATGGTCTTAATTCATCATTTAGTGGAGAAATTAGTATCCTTTATCCACACTTGGTACTTCCTTGAGGGGAGCAACAATGTCAGAGTGAAGACACTAAATTCACTTAAATTGTATTGATAGTATCAAACCATAACAAAACTTACCTTGGGACTCTTTTCATATAGGGAAGGTCAAGACCGCACTGTGTGATTTACAAAGACCAAACAATTCCCCAATGAATAACAGCAACAACGGCGACACAAATCTTCCTTTTCACCGGCAGGAATGTTGTATAGACCCTAGGCTCTATGGTGGGCGGTCATCTTCCTTGACTGTGCAGTTGAAAGAGAGACCTTTAGATGCACACCAACCACAATAATAACATTAACAACTATAACAGAAATTTGAGAAATAATAAATATGTCAGTGGATATTTTAGAATTATATACATATTTGCAATAATAGCAGTAATACTACTACTACTGCTACGACTACTACTACTACTAATAATAATAATAATAATAATAATAATAATATAAATATAACTAATTACAATTATGCCACTGGATATACTAGAATGATATAAATATTAGCGATCATAGCAGTAATAATAATAGAAATATGACTGATAATTTCAGCAAGCAAAACCTGTCCCAGCCCTAACTATACGCTTTATCAAAGAGAAGAGTTTTAAGTCTCTGGTTGTCTCCTGAACTAAAACTGGGAGCTGGTACCACAGAGGCGCTTGGTAGCTGCAGGCTCTGCCAACCATTCCACTTTTGGAGACTCTTAACACTGCATTCTGAGAGGGCAGTGTTCTATTGAGGTAATATGGTACTATGAGCTTTTTAAGACGATACCTGACCATAAAGAGCTTTGTAGGTGAGGAGAAGGATTTTAAATTGCATTCTGGATTTTACAGGGAATCAGTGCAGAGAAGCTAATACAGGAGAAATATGATCTCTTTTCCTAGTTCCTGTCAGTACACATGCTACAGCGTTCTGGATCACTGGAGACTCTAAGCAGAGTTATTGCAGCAGCCTGATAATAAGGAATTTAAATAATCAAGCCGGGTCGAAAAAAATGCATTGACTAAACATCAGTGCTGTATATATGCTATACTCACATATCATCTATTCCACATGACTTGTAGAAAAATGTCTGAACCAACTTTCAGAGCTGAGTTATTGAAATGATCTGCTTGGCTGGCCATTTAAATAGATAGATAGATAGATAGATAGATAGATAGATAGATAGATAGATAGATAGATAGATAGATAGATAGATAGATAATTACTTTATTCATCCCCGAAGTGAAATCATTTTTTTGCTAAAATCTGGCACAACTAAATATGATACAAAACGATAGAAATAAAATAAGATAAAATAAAATCAAAAATATTGGGGTATAAGAAATAAGTAAAAACACAGAACGGAACATGGGCACTTAGACATAATTTGTTATTTACCGGGAGAATACAAGGACATGCTAACGGTCACCAGGCTTAGATCTGGATGTATACATCTGTAGATAATAAAGTAAATGTTAAATTTGATTGCTTTAAATAACTTTTACTGAATTTATGGCTACTTATTTTCACGGTGTTGAAAATGGTGTTGGTGATGAAAACAGACTTGGTTAAGGAAATATGATTTTGGTAGAAGGGATAATATTTCTGCTTAATGGGTTAACTGTATGCATCACAGCTTCATTACACGGAGTCCACATCAATGGGTGGCCAACCAATATTGTGTTGGACAATAATCTCATCATATAGCCCATGTCTACTCTATATCAGGTCTTTCCCTGCACACTTTGCCTTATGTATCTTACTGTTTTCCTGAGAATGCTAATGATTGTGTAGACAAGTTGAGGCTTGTCAGTGGTCATGGTATCTTCTCAACATTTAGGGGGTCATTGGTCTCAAGAAGGGAAGTATCCCCATCTCTGGCTGTCGCTTAATTTATGAAAATCTACATACAGCTGGGATTTCAGATTATCCTTTCAAACTTTACCAGTTATTTTGAGTGACTACCTTGTTTACGCTAACGCTACGGTTTTTTTCTCCCGTCTTATCTGTGGGAGAGTGGTCATGGGATGGTAATGAAAATAACACTGTCTGGTTCTATTTTGTATGCCTTCTGTATGCATGGTATGCCTTTATACTGTACCATCTGATCCAAACATTAATCCTAGCGTTATAAGAGCCAGTCAACATCAGACATGCCCAGAGTCTGATGCACTGACAGGCAGAGCGAGAGAGATATTAAACAGGCAGATACAGATGGGCAGTTGGACAGATGGATGAAGCAACAGAAAGGCAAGCTGGCTGGTTGGTCGGTTGACTGTAAAGACGGGCTGGCTGGAATCATTGAGTGGCTGTCTGATTACATAAACTGGTTGACTGGTTGGACAGTTGACCAACTGGATAAACGGTCACATATTGTCAACCCATCTCACTTATTTTTGTATAAATGTCAAACAGCCGTAGGAACAGAGGGCTGACCTGATTGGGAGGGAGAGCGAGATGGGGGTGGGGGTCATGTCCATCCATCAGTACAGTGACAGCTAGACGATTACTGTTCATTTCCTGACTGACTAACTGACTGATCTGGTTGTGATGTGTTCAGATTGACACTGTGCTTAAGGTCTACATTTTGCACTACTTTTGGCGATTTATAACATTTAATGTGTGTATTACAATGCAACATGTTTTTCAAATCAATATATAATTTACTTAGAATCTAGTCTTATACTACCAGCCAATCACTCTCTGACCAGTGTCAACAATTAACCTTAGCCCAAGGAAAAAATGCCTTTGAAAGTTCATATGCCCATGAAAATACCTATAATTAGTTATACCCATTTCACTTTGTTCACTTTTTATTCGTTGAGTGGTGTTGAAATATTCATGTGAGAATGCAACCACTGTCCCCTATGGGCCACCAAGGTGATTTATTGTAGCCTACTGCCAGGCAATTCTCTGTCTGGTTAAGAAAAATAGAAGCTGCACCCAAAATGCAGCAAATAGCTCAAAAAAAGTAGACAATGTCACACTGACAAAGAAAGAAATGGCAATCACACGCAATCCACAGAATTGTGAAACTGTCTAGCTTTATGTACAAACAACACCCAACTATTCTCTATTTTCCCCAGTCCTGGGTAGCAGCATGAATCTCTGCTTGTCTCACTGACATCTCTCAATGCACACCACCTGAAACTCATCCTAGACAAGACTGAAGTTATTTTCCTTCAAGCGAAGGGCTCCCACTCAGACTGCAAGGAACCTGGGTGTGACACTCAAAAACCAACTCTCCCTTACCACCAGCACTGCTGCAACAACCCAATTGTGCAGATACATGTTGCACAACATTAGGAGGATACGGCCTCTTCTTGCCCAGAAGGCAGCACAGGTTCTGGGCCAAGCTCCTTCCATCTCACTCATCGACTACTGTAACTCCCTCCTGGCTGGTCTGCTGTCCTGTGCCATCGGACCTCTGCAGTTCATTCGGAATGGAGCAGCTCGACTGGTGTTCAACCTACCTAAGTTCTCTCACACTACACTGCATCTCCGCTCCCTTCACTGGCCTCCTGTAACTGCTGGCATCCGCTTCAAGACAGTAGCACTTGCGTACCGTGCTAATAACGGATCAGACCTAGCTTACATCCAGGACATGGTTAAATCTTACACCCCGGGCCGCCCACATCCAGACAAAATATGCATCTCTTTTGACTGCACCTAGGCTAAGAAGATTTGGCCTATTTAAATTATTTTAAAAGTAAAATGCATTTATAAAAAATGCACTTACATCCTGCACTTATATGTAGCACACTGTAGTTTGGCTTATTTGAAGCTCATGCACTTATTTGATTCTTACTGTTCTGGGTTTGTACAAAGCACTTATTGGAAGTTGGAAGTAATGTAATAACAAAGATAGACAGCTCAAACAAAGAGCTGGGTGATATGGCCACAATCTTCTTTCGGATAGACTGTAGGTCATTTCATATCTTGATAATGATATATATCATAATATAGCATCATAATATAGCATGTTGTCTTGTAATCCTATACATAAATAGTCACACACAGATATTGCCGTAAGGCAGTCTGGCTGCTGGTTCTCCGACATTACAATAGAAACAATATTAAAAATATAGACAATATATATTTTCATATTGTTTTGACAATATATCCTATATGTATATATATACCCCCTCAGGTATTTCAGATACCATTTTCTGAGAGGTTTGAGTTGTGGTGTGTGTGGTTGTTATTGTCAAATTAGACAATATTGATTTAATTTAAAGATGATAAATTATCATCTTGAATCATCACCCAACTCACTCTATAATCTTAGGTTTCACAGTTTGAGGTGGCTGGCTCAGTAATTGAACTTAATACAAATTGAATAAAAAAAATGAGGTGCAAGACACAGCTGGGGATAAGGAGGGTAAGATCTTTATTTCCTTTTTTATTAAATTCATACCTAGAGGCAAAACCTTTTTCCGCCTAGCTTTTTCTTTTGTCTCGTCTCACCCCTGCGCTCTGTCCTTCCATTCCCTCTGTCTCTTCTGTTCCCTCTGTCTCTCTTTCTGTTTGACGCTTTTCATGTGCTCCCTTCATCTGTTTTTGTCTGTCCTTTGTGTCCTTGCTTTGAGGCCACTGGATTAAAATTATTCATTTTTTGACTGTGCTCTGTTTTCACTGTCCTCTCTGGTTAAATGGCTCATTCTTTTACTGTCTTTTTTGTGTCCATTTACAAAGCTTTTTGTCTCTCTCCCTCTTTGTTCACTTAGCTGACCTCCTAAATGACTAAAAACTAAAAACTTTTTTAACATGCAGTTTCATTGAGATTAGGATCTCCTTTTCAAGAGCGACTTGGAGACAAGGAACATTCACAACAGAACAGAAACACACAAATACACAACATCAATGAATCAGAAACAGTGAAAAGAATCATAAAATTCACCTATTAATAAAGCTTTATAATATTTAAGGGGAATGCAAGACTCTAGCTTGAGTGATATTTGAAGTTTGTTCCATTTCAACATTGCATAGTATCTAAAAAGCATTTCTGCCAAAATTAATGTGTAAGTGAGGGATGTTTAGGGTCAAGTTATTACTGGATCATGAACTGTGGTTACTAGATCTAAATGATAGAAGAGATGTGAAGTAGTCTGGAAGCTTCAACAGTTGGGCTTTATAAATTAATAACATAAGATGGCCATTTCTTCTTGACTGGAAGGAGGTCCATGCAACAGAATGATACAGAGAACGATGAGTATGAACTTTTGCATTTGTGATAAAAAGTGTCGAGAAGTGTTGATGAGGCAGGGTGAATGACTGCCAATAGCACACAAAGCAGACTCAATGTCGTCACTGCTGTGATTACATTAAGCACTTGAATATATTCTGTCTGCTTATTTTTCCTTCATTCTTTGCTCAATTCTCATTCCCTTTGGTTTTTGTCCTCCACATTTCATTGTTGCATACTTTTGTGCAAACCAAGAACAATTGTTTCCAAACTTGTGTTCAATCACTGTCCTCCTGATTTGATTCAATTTTATCAGGAGCTACTTAACTCTGAACTTCTGTTTGCACTCTTTCATGGACACTCTAAAGTGAAATGGTCAAATAATGCATATTCATTTCTTGCTCTACTTGAAATTATGCATTGTGTAGATAAAAACAACTGAAAAAGCAATCTAATAAAGGCTATAATCTGTTCATTCCTATTTTCGCTGCTGCTTGTCCATGCTGCTTGTCCAAAAATTAAGGCAGTCCAGGAATCCCTGTCCTCACCAGCATTCTGCAGCTCTTCTTGGGTGATATACAGGTGTTTCCAGGCCTCTGGTGGTTTCTTGGTCTGCCTCAAGGTCTCCCCCCAGTCAGACATATCCTGTATACTTCCACAGGGTGCTATCCACAGGCATTCTGACCAGATTCTCTAATGAACTCAGCTGACTATTTTTAATGCAAATAAACTATGGTTCTAGAGGTACTTTGGCCTTTTGCATGAGCATTCCCACCCTTTCTACCCAGAGCTTTGGGTTGAGGATTTGTGAATACTGTATAATTACAAACTTGGCTTAACCTTGAAAGAATTTAATTCCATGCCAGAGCCTCCAGTCACAACATTATATTAGGTATTAGTTTCTCCATTGAATAATTGTTTCTTGATTATAAACACTCTTATCTACATTGTTTTGGTTTCATCTGGCAATTAAATACACTATTCATCACTTTGAAATTCAGCTTTTTCAATTGTGTTTTCTTTGTTCCTTCCCAGTCCTCTCTGTTCTCCTTTACAAATCATTTAACCATCACATCTCAATTAAGAGTCAAAGGGCTGTTTCAACTCAACCTTTAGTTTAATCAAGAGCTCACATTGCAGTGTCAGAGACAAAGAACACCTAACTCTTCCTATCAAATTAACTTGAATGTTTACTCTAGTGTAAACAGTTTTTAGTTGTCATTTTGTTCGTATTTTATTGTGCTTATGACATGGTTGGTTATCATGAATGGTGGACCTAACATATAATTTATTTTAACAGAGCGGAAAAAATGACTCCTTTCACCTTTTTTCTTTATTAAAGAAGACAGCAGGAAACCTGACCTGGTACCACAAAGTCAGAAGAACACAAAAGAGAAGGTCTTGTAATGAACTGATCTCAGGCCATTGGGAGTCTTTGTGTCTTCAGGGATGTGGATCTTAACCACAACATTAACACTTAACACAATGTATTTTACTGTCACATGCTTGTTTATTTTTTGTATGTTTCAGGTTTGATGTGCCTTATTTTTTGCTTTCAGAAGTCAACAGCCAATTGTCTTGTTGTGTCTCAAAGACATTTCTTTCTGTTTTTCAGGTTGTCAGGATTCATGCTGCCCTCCCCTATAGTCAGCAGTGGATCTATATTGGCCTTGTGGTTTACCACAGACTTTGCCGTCAGTGCACAGGGCTTCAAAGCTGTATATGAAGGTAAGGCAGTGTGTGAGTCTGCATAATGATATATGAGTGCTGGTCAGGCTCAAGTACAGACAATTTCTAAGGCAATAGTGATCACAAATGTTATACCTGCGAAGTGATTGAACCGTGTTTTTACAATTACAGTATGTATAACAGTGAGCTTTAAGGAGCACAGGGAGTATTCACAACCTGTGCTGTATTTAGAGATAATTTCTTGTATATGAGTATCCAAGTACGTTAAGTATCTAAATTACTGAAATGCTTGAGGGTGACTTTGATGACAAGGCACTGATGATAATCGTACACACACGTTTGCAGTTGCTGTTGATTATTGTTTATATAATTCAGGTACCCACATCTTTTCATTGCCTAACTTTTGAAATCATCCTTGTTGGTCTTAATGTATTTTGTCTGGGATCAGAAATGAGGAAGAAGTACATTTTTTTTGTGTGTCAATTTTTTAGTACAGAGGAATATTTTGATCAAAATTAGTTGAGCGTGCAGTAAAATAATGTTTCAATAAAAATGTATGACTGAGCCCTAATTCTCATATGAGAATAACTGTTCATGGTGATAGATGTGTGTGCGGCACTTGGCTCGCAGCCCAGAGCTGCTGTCTTGGTCATCCCTCCATCAGTTGGGACTACTGTAATGTACAATATATATGTATACATATTCCATATCCAGGTGTCCTGCATTCTTATTTTTACATCGAGAGGTCCTTGTTCACGTCAGTGCTTGTTGTGTTGACTTCATGGCTGCATGCTGTTTTGATGTGCATCTTAAATGGTATACAAGACGGTTCCATGCCTGCAAGCCTGTATGCTACACAAATACTTTGACTGACCTTTTAAAGATGGACACTCTCTCTCTCTCTCTCCCCCTCTCTCTCTCTCTGTCTCTCTCTCTCTCTCTCTCACACTCACTCTCTTACACTCTCTCACACACACACGCACACGCACACACACACACACACACACACACACACACACACACACACACACACACACACACACAGTGTTCCATTATGCTTGCATAACAGTTCATATATGAATCATGAACTCTAAATATCATAAACAAATACAAGAGACAGGTTATGCACACTTACTCGCTTGTGTGTGTGAGAGAGAGTTTCATCTTCTAATTTTGTCTGTCAGTTTACTGTATATTGTTTTTGTGTGTGTGTGTGTGTGTTTTTGTGTGCGCCCGTGCTTGCATTCCTGGATGTGTCATTTGTGTGTTTTTGTATGTAATTTTTTTTTTCTTTCCATTGTTTGATTTTACATGTGTGTGTTTGTTGTGTCAAGTGAGTGTGATTGTGTGTGTGTTTTCAATTATTGTGTGTTAAAAATGGCATTAATGCATCAAAACAAAGCACAACATTTATTAAATGTCTATTTTTTTGTGTATATGAGATCAGTCATAAGTCAAGTTCCAGCTGTTTTAGCATGCAGCAGCATGTATGTGGAAGGCAAGACGGATAAAAAAAAAAAAAAGAATAAAAATACATGCAGAGGTGAGTCTAGAGTCTGGTGAGGCCCTAGGCAAATTCATTCCTCGAACCAGCTTTCATCACCGTTATAGGTTTGTTTAAACTGAATGATGCACGTCACTTGCAACAGGAGTGGGTGGTCAGGTCTCCCACTGTCATTGCAAACTTTGCACATTTTCACAGCTATAGTTAAGTCTGTAGGTCCTCGGGGGCCCGTATCGGCTTGGGGCCCCAAGCAGCTGCCTGCCTTGCTTGCTGGAGAGTGACACATCTGAATACATGTCTATTACCAGTTTGATTCAATATAGATGTAAGAAGTAGGTAGTCTCACAGCAGAGTATCAGCAAAGAGATAAACTGACACCTAACACTGTGGGCTTGTAACATGTGCAATTAGATACAAAAAGGAACCTTTTAGGGCAAAGCTAATGTAGATACATTTTTCAAAGGATTTAATTTCTCAAAATGAGAAACAAAATGATCACAAACCATATACTTTGGCACATGTAATGGAATTTGCCAAGACAGTCATTGTACATTGAAAAGGTAATTACATTTGTAATATAACACATTGAGAGATCAAATATTAATCTGTGGCGCATCCGAACTTGCCAGACAATTTCAGAGAGATTTTAGGGAGTGCTTCTGATGCTGCCATTTTAACCACACTTTAAAGATAACACTCAAATAATCTGTTAATTCAAATTTAAGACCACCTAATGCCAACCCCATTTGGGACCTTTTGACTTGTATGTATAAAAAAACTTGTATGAATTTTAAGCAAAGTTAGAAGGACACCTGTGACTGTAATCCAAAGCAGATCCACATTTGGAATGCCTGTTATAATCTGCAGAGTTAGACAAGCAAAGGTTTGTTTTCATTCTATCAAGAAAAATAGTGGTGTGTCTATGATGTGAGGATACTGAGTTGAATGTTGGATGCTAGACTTCATGTTCAGTGAAAGGAAAGTTTGTGCACATCAACATTTGTGCCCTTTAATTTGTCCTTTAACCTTAATCTCATTTATGCTATGTAAAGCAGAAGACCCTTCATGTATCCGGCCTAAACTGCTTTTGTGAATACTGTTAGTGTATTGATAGGTTACAGGGTCAAGAACTTGAATAACCATTTGAGATCTGAAGTGCTATGTCACTGTACACTTTTAACACATCACAGTATGGGACCGAAGTACATGAGGGCTCAGCCCACAGGTCAAGGATATGGACACTGGGGTTCAGTCATACATCGTTGTACTTTACAAATCACTAAACTGAAACTCTCCCTTATTCCCTGTTAAGTTACCTTTTAAATACATTAGTTGTTTGTGGTTTTGTTCCCCTGTACTAGATACACATTTCTGAGCTTTCAGTGTTTTAATTAGTGTTTTTGATGATGATTTATTCTTTTAAAAACCATATCCCAAAAGCCCTTCCCTTTACTGTCTTTACTGTACTGTTTTAGCTCTGACTATCTTTGATGGTTGTGTCTTTGTATTTTGGCTGTTGTCACCATGGCTTCATGTTGCAATTAGATTTCCCTGTGGAATAAAAATGAAAAAGGAAAACACAAGATAAATCTTATAAAACTGATTTAACCAAATGACAGCTTTGCAATGAAAAAAATATTATTATTCAAACTAATTGACAACCCAAGCATTTTATTTCCCTATCTTCATCCTTGTCATCTTGTCCTCTCCCCACCTTTTCTATGCTTCTGTTCATTTAAACCAATTCACACTAACCAAGAATCTTTTCAGCCATGCCTTTTTTATTGTCCTTAACAACCCGTCTCCCGTTTGTCTGTCAGCCCCTCTCTATTAATGTAACCAGTTTTGTTAACATATCTTTTCTCTGTTCTACCCTTTTATTAAAGAAAAAACAAATTGAACTATGAGTCAGAACACATATCGCTAACTGATAAGACCCCAGTCGCCTGAGAGGGATGACTAGAGAGAGAAAGAGAGGGGGAGGAGGGGTCAAATGAAGCTATAAGTGGTGGAAGCGAAGCAGCCTTGGTAATATAAAAAGCAAGTTTGCAAACCAGCTCTGCAAGTCAAGATAATCATCAATTAAACAAAGAGAGGGGGGGGGGGGGTTAAACAAAGAGATATCTGTCTGTATTTGTAGTTCGTTATCTCCACCACATTAGGGTTTAGGCCATGTTCAGATGAGATCAGGCGCTCCAGCAATCAATTTGCCGTAGGGTTGTACGCTGGTGTGGGAGTGTCACTTAAATGGCCCTTTTGCGTGATGTCCGCTTGTATTCTTTAACTCTGCAATGTAGCACAGTTTACCTAAACTTTTAAACAAATATTGCTTTAAATTTTTCTGTTCACGACATTTTCAACCGCATTTGCAGCAGCCCCTTTTTAACAGCAGCTAGACGGAGAAAAAAGTAAACGACAGAGGAACTGTGCTTTGTGCTGGAGCTTATTGCAGGAAACAGTCGGCTATTACACAAACTCCCTCATAGTTTTTTTTTAAAAAAAAATTTGTGTGCCAAAGTTGTTTTCGGACCCCGTCCAATGGCAACATTAAAAGCAGGGATGTTTACTGTAATGTCACTCTCTCACTGCCTCAAAACGGACTGACCTCTGCAGCACAATGTCATGTTGCGTTTCCCACCACCTGTAGCCCCATTCAAATGAGTTGGGGGACTGACATTTTCTCCGGAGAACCTGATCTAGTTAGAATGCAGCCTTATGCATGTAAAGAAAACAGTGCTTAATTCATCTTTTATTACTGATGACTGTGTGTGATTTTGGTATTATGCATTTAAATGCATCGGGGGCCTGGCTGGAGGATCTTTCTTGTTGTATTTCTATAAGTATCTCCCATCTCCCTCACCGCCTGTTTTACCTGCAAAAAAAGTCATATAATACCTTCAAATATTTATGTGTTGCCTTTGTGTTCAGGAATCATTGAGTGAGTTTAAACTTTAACAGCAGCCATATCAGGAGTTAGACCTTCAGCCATAGCTATGGATTAGTTTGAAACAATATGGATTAAGCCCTGGGTTGTTTGTCCACTAGGACTCTCTCACACAATGTTGGTATTCTTTTTAATTTAAAAGATGCCTCAGTGCATAGTCCTGCTGGGGCTGGGAGCTTAACATGTGTTTAGCACTCATGGTTCCAATTGCTAAAAGTTATAAATATTTAGGGTTTTAGTAAAAGATTGCCTGGCCTTAAATGAGTTTGCAATTGTTGCTTAGCAACAAGAAATCCTACCACTTCCCCCGAGCATGTGTTAAGTGCTGCTACCTATAAGAAGAAACCCAGTGGATACAATGCCTTACTTTTTTGTTCACAATAGTGACTGAACTGTTCTGAAATAAAGGAAAGTGGGTTGAAGTTGCAAAACTCATGGTGCTTATTACTGACATGATATAAAATTTAAAGTATGTTGGGTTCTTATCGACAAATCTCTTTTAGTTCAAAAATTCTAATGTAAGGTAAATATAAAAAAAATATGTTGATTATTAAATGTGAAACAAATGACAAAGTGGGATGTCTTATTTCATTAACAAATGTAATTCCAATGGGTGAATTCTTTCAAGGCCACTTTACAAATGACAGTAATACTAATTATTTTCAGCCGAAAATATTTTTTAAGAATTTAATTTTCTATATATCTGAACTAAGAATACAAGAAAACTGTTCTAATTAAAAAGGCCCCTTAATTATAATGAGTCGATATTAGCATAGCAGCAGTTGATTCCTCCACAACTCAAGTGCAACAAAATCACTGACCACAACAGACTCACAAATACAACCACATACACATACAGAATTCACTCTCCTGCTGGTTAGGTTGTAGAGTTGTGGCCGGTGTTGACAGATTTCAATGTGAGAACTGAAATCAGTCAAGAATTATTCTGCTTTGTGTGTGTGTGTGTCTGAGAGAGAGAGAGAGATATTATTGACTCCCAGCCGCACCTTTAACTTTTAAGACAATGTCAAAGCCCCATCACCATCTTCAAAGTCCCACACACACACACACACACACACACACATACACACACACACACACACACACACACATACGCACACACACAGAGAAAGAGGCCGAGCATATGTTTTTCAGTCCCTAGGCTAGCTTCAGAGTTTCCTCTCCTGTTGAGGGACTTCAGTGAAAAACACAACTTGGAAAGCCTTAAAAGGGACTATGCACATTAAACACAGTTAGCACACACACAAACACACACACACATACTTGCACAAACGTATGCATACATGGCTGTTGGAAATTACATACGGATCACTCTCGAAAAGCGAGGGAGAGTCTAGGGAGAATCAAGATAAGAAGATGGGAATATAGAAGAGAAGAGGGAAGAAAAAGTGAGTCGGAGTGGGTGTGTGTACATGTTTATGTGTCACAGGCCATCATATATTTGTTTTTTTCAAATTTCTTGGTGCTGTGGCAATACTCAACCAAGTCTCCATGCAAAGGTTATTATGGGGTGTCACTTTTACACTGCATTACAACATGTAATGTGTGAGTGCCCGTGCCTGAATGTGTGTATATCTGTAAAATTGCAGGAAGTTCATCCCCTTAGGTGTTGGCATTTCCACCATGTCTCTCTCTCTCTCTCTCTCTCTCTCTCTCTCTCTCTCTCTCTCTCTCTCTCTCTCTCTCTCTCTCTCTCTCTCTCTCTCTCTCTCTCTCTCTCTCTCTCTCTCTCTCTCTCTCTCTCTCTCTCTCTCTCTCTTTCTTTATCCTTCTCTCTCCGCCGTGTAGACTGGTGTATAATCCATTAGGAACACTTCTACGAGCTTCCAAATCTTGCTGACTTGATGCAAGGCTTTGCACAAACTGTAGCAAGAGCCCCATGGCCACCAACCAATGGATGAGATGCAAAAAGATCGCAGCCTTCTTCTCAGGGATTTGGGTTCCTTACACATGATGTTACACATAAGAACGATTTATTCATCTAGAGTTTTTTCCGATGCCTCTAGCCAGATAGTTTTCTTAGTGGTGCCTTTATTTTGCAGAAGTTCGAATTGCTAAATCTCAGAGGGCTGCGAATGGCCATTGCAAATAAACTACTACATGTCGGCAGACGGGCGAAAAATAATTTGGATGAGTGATTTTAAGTATAAGGTTTCGGATAGTTGTTTTTTTAATAAACTCATGATGAACCACTAAATTGTTTATTATTACTACAATATCAATTTAGCCACTACTTTAACTGACAGGAATTATGTCATCATATATTCATGATGTATTACTTTTTCTAACTAACTGGCTCATAAATAAGTCATTTAGTTTTGGTAATTAGTTTGTTAGGTAGTTATTTGCTTGGCTGGTCAGCTCGGTTGAATATTTTGCCAACGGCCAAGACTCATTCACATCAGAAGTGAGACATGGTGTGCATCCATCTGAAAGCTCAAAGAGAAATGAAGATCAATCATTACAGACACCATTAATAAATTCAAAACATAAAGTAAGCTGGATATTTTTGTGATTGAAAGGACTTCCAGTGGAGATTATGCATCACCAAGCGCACCAGAAGAAACAAACAATAGACTCAGATCATAACAAAACACAGGGGGTCCCCCGTTAGTTAGAATTCTATTTGTATTGTCACATTTGATAAAATGGAAGTATCTGTTAAATAAGATGGATGAGTAGCACATGTCAAAAAATGCTATCTGTGTGGATTCCAATTTTATTTTTAGTTTATGTTGTTTATTATGGTGTCTGAAAACCTGAATTCATGTCTTATTGCATGCTCCATCCCACGTCACTCGTTGCATTTTTGAATCAATTTTTTACCACATGCTCTACTTTGTTTTTGTACTCAAATCTTGGCGGTTATAATTTTCATGTTTGAATGACAGTCAACCAGCATGTTGGGTTCCAAAGTGAAATCCAGTCGGCCAGCAAGCTAAATAAAGAACGATCAACACAAAGCTGCAGGAGGTTCAGTTATCAAGGTTCAGAGATCATCAACCAATGTGCTCAAGCTGTTTTTGTGTATCCATAACGAGAAATATATTCTTCAAAATCTAAAACACACTTTTACCATCTGCTCGCAAGCACCAGTGGCTAAAAGCAGTTTTGACTTGCATAAAAAATAACTTCTACTAATGGTTTCCTAAACTTCACACTGTCTGGATAGTTTAATAAACAGTTACATTTCTGCCAGTTTCTTCCGAACACGCTGTAGCTGCTGATATAGGAAAAAGCCTATGTTTAGCATTTATAGATTCACAATAATAACAGCTTTCATTAGGTCAGAGAATTATTGAGCTTGTAGATTTGGCAACAGCAACACAGACTCCATTTATTTGAGTGAAAGTTAGAGGGTAAACAAGTCCCAGTCATTCCAAAGGCAAATAAATTCATTTGGATTTCCTTTTGATAGCTTGTTGAGGAAATGGGTTGTGTGTATACTGATGGGTTATACATACATGTAAAATATTAGCTGTTTGAAGTGGGATGTTTAGATGATTAAAATAATGGGGGTGGTATAAACATAATGAATATTGCTTTGATGTATATAATAAGATGTCTTAAAGTGGAGCACACTCATGTAAATGAAAACATAAGTGTATTCACGTTTTCAGAAAATATAACCATACAATAACCCTTCATATCTTGAATGATGCTGCAACCAACGGAGACAAATGATAAATTAATCATAGAAAATGTAATTTCCTACCTTTTTGAAAAGTTGTGTTTTTTTCCGGCAGGGTGTCAATGATTATGATTATGACAGCCATTTACTGCATTTCTCTGTTACCAGTGCATGGCCTATTTTATCTCACTATCGACCTGTTATCCCCCGCTCCTATCAGTATCTGTGTGCCCTTCATTGAGAATAATAGGTTAGTGAGTTTAGTCAAAGCCAATGGATTCAGCAGGGGAGCTTCTTAGAGCAAACACAGCAAATCATTAAAGGAAGGTAGAAGTACTTCTGGTGGATTTTGTCAACTTGGATAGTCGGGTGCTGCTCTATATTGTGTGTGTGTGTGTGTGTGTGTGTGTGTGTGTGTGTGTGTGTGTGTGTGTGTGTGTGTATATGTGTGTGTGTGTGTGTGTGTATGCTGGAGAGATAAAGAGAGTGAAAGAGCGATACAGAGAGTGAGAGACAGTGAGAAAGGAAATGGAGAAGCAGTCCGTTACACCATCAACTCATATTGACTGGAACGCCATAGGAAGCTCTTCACTGTGGGAGTGTGTTGTATAACGCTGTTGTTACTGACGCCAGCAGTAGTCAGCTACATCGATCGAAATAGCAATGTCAACTATCCTGCTGTGTGTATATGTGTGTTATGTGTGTGTGTGTGTGTGTGTGTGTGTGTGTGTGTGTGTGTGTGAGAGAGCGAGTGGGGCCATGGTGGGGTAGCAGAGATATGATACCACCGTCATCAAAGTGTGTTGTTGAAGCCCTACGCACACTCTCTCTCTCACACACACACTCACACATACTTGTAGTGAGTGTGTCATCAACTTCTCAACATGTAGTATAGTCGATGTGACACACAAGTGGTTTGAACTTAGGGCCCATAAAGGGTACTACTCTAAGTCCAGTTACTACTGTAACAGCAGGAGGTGGGATATATGCTCACTCTCCCACCTGGTAAATGTTCAGCACAATCTCAGTGTTGATTTGTTGGAGGCTGGACAGCTCGTCTTGAGCAGCTAAAGATATTGCACCACATTCAGAGTTGACAGAGGTGTTCATAAGGAAGAGTTACTGCCAAAACGGTGTGCATGCTATTTATTATCCAGCATCCAACCAAAGAATTGGTCTGTCTAATTATATTATTAAAATCATCACTTCTTGACAATAGATTGCACACATTAACTTTCGAGGCTCACCAATCATTTCAGGCTTTAACCCGGTTATCATCTAGATTTCAAGAGTTTGTTAAATGTTGTCTATGTTACATTCAGAGGAATGCACTAAATCCAGCCTTTGATTGAGGATATACCTGGTCTATTTCATTCATGGTCATCATTAAGGTTTGAGGCAAGTTCAGTGATTCAACATGGTGAGCCTCTCTAACCATAAGCCTGGTGCTACCAGTCCTCCCACTGTAAATTGAGCCTTTATCCTGGAGGGCATCCCACTCAGACAGGTGTTACAACATCCTTGACATTAAACACTTTAGTTGAGGATTCGTCAAGGAGATTGCACATGGCGACAGTTGCTGTTGTTGATTTTCCTGCTCAATATTCTGCCAGAATGTAGAATGTGTCACACAGACGCATACTCCTCACGCCTTATTCTACCCCCAGGTCCCTCAGATCAGCTGATTTGGGAGGTGAGGTGGCTGATTTTGTTTTGTGCTTATGCTTTCTGTATGAGCTATTTGTGTCTATGAGCTGAGTGCAGATATTGTTTATGTTGTTTTTTGTGATTTTAGCAACCTGCTCTGATCTGTAGAGAACTAAGGTTAATGAGGGTTGTTTTTAAATATGTTTTAGAAATAAATATGACTTGACAGTAGTGTTGCTTTCGTCAACGAAAATGATGACAAAATAGCTTCGTCAATGAACCTTTATCATGTGGCGAAAACTAGACGAAACGAAACGAAAATGCTGGGCATGTGACGACGACTAAGACTAAATATATAATGCAATATCGTTGACGAATAAAAACGAGACGAAATGTCTCTTCATTTTCGTTGACAAAAACGAGACGAAACAACGTTATTTTGTCTCGTTTAGTCACGTTATTATTATTATTATTTTGAAGTTTCTCTCCCAGTCTCGCGTCTGGGCGACATCACTGTCTTAATCCCCACAGGCTCACTATTTAGATTCTGAAGATGCCGCTGCTGTGGGTCAGCGTTAACATTAGCATTAGGGTTAGCGACAACTAAAGAAATATGAGAACAAAGTGTGACACCAGCCGAGGGTCGTGTTTGGGAGAAAAAGAAGAAACACTTTCATTACATAGACGTGGAAAGCAAAACGGAATGTGTTGTGGAAAAATAAAGGGAGAAATGCGAACACAAAATCACTGGAAAAAACACCACGAATCTTAAGAGACACCTCAGGGCATCCCATAATGAACTTTAGGTAAGTCAAGACATAACGTAACGATACTTTCTGTTTTAGAAAGCTCATGCGACATGAGGCTACGGTTATTGTGTCGGGTTTTAACGCTAGCTTTAGCGTTAGCCACTGGAGCTGAGAACGTGTGTGTGTGTGTGTGTGTATGCGCGTGCGTGTGTGTGAGAGACTAGTGTGTTTGTGTGTGTGTGTGTGAGAGACTAGCGTGTGTGTGAGTGACTAGCGTACGTGTGTTTAGTTCCTACCTGTCTCACTCATCAGGGCACTAAACTTACCCTTGTTGGCCAAATACGTTTTGTGTTTCACAGAGCAAATCACACTAAACTAAATTTAGCATCAACATAAATTGGATTACTTATTCTAGACCTGGACATGCATGTAAACTTAAGGTTTCTGTATGGGTTTGGCTAAAAGAAAATGTTGGTTTCGTCAATACTACTAGGTGCTTTTATTATATTGATTAAATATAATTGCATTACTAAAAAGAGACTAATATACAATTTTCTTTGACTAAAGCTAGACTAAAATATCATACGTTTTCGTCGACTAAAACTAGACTTAAATGCTCAGACTTTTAGTCGACTAAAACTAGACTAAAATGCTCAGACTTTTAGTCGACTAAAACTAGACTAGACTAAAAGTAAAACAGGCCGCCAAAAACGACACTACTTGACAAGCTGTTTTAATGATATAAATATGTACTAAACTTACTCACTGACCATCATTGGCAGTCTGTCATACCTTGTGCATTTGGTTATCACATTGTTGACCTTAGAGGTAAATGCTACATTCCGTGAACTTCGTGAATTAACATTTTGAGATTTATAAAGTAGGGATTTTATCTGGTCATGTGACATTGGACCCCCCAAGTCTAGATTTTTTATGGGAATCCCTTATCACTTATACTCCACCAGTTACATTTCAATGCAGTTCAGTTGCATTTTAATAAACTAATGGGAATCGAGGGACAGAGATAAAATATTTCTGTAGCATTTTCATATCTGTGTCCTCATTCGATGCTCTGTGTTTCTTTCTCCGATGGTAAGCGGAGCTTAGAAAATTTGTGTGAAATCTTCGAGATAGGAAGTGCTTGCTTACTGTCATTTAAGATTCGCTCTCTGACTTTCAGTCAAGCTTTCATTTTTTCTCTAACTTTCTCACACCTTAAATCTTTTACACATCAGTGCCATCCAAGGGAAAGAAGCAGATTATTGTCAAATTCTGATTGTCTTGTTACATTGTTCCAGTGAATATATATATATATATATAATAACTTGGACAACCCTCTCTTGACAAATTTGCATGTTTTTCAAAGTGTCATTCAAAACCTAATAGGGGATCACCGATGAGTAATAGTCAAAAGAGATGGAGATTTTCTTTTCACTGATACTTGAAATGTAATAGTCCTTTTAATGTCCATTAAAAAGGAGACTTTTTTTAAAAACTAAAAATCCAATTACTACATAAAAAAGGTATAACCACAAGTTTCACCACACTTCAGACTTCTTAATGCTACAATTCCATAAACCAATTAATACTTCTTTAACAGAGGTTTTTCAACCTTTACTCTTTGTGGGAGTCATTTTTCAGGTTGCCTGTTTTTTTTATGTGAATCCGGTAAATAACAACAATTATTATAACTGTGATGCAATCTGCCATCATAGCAAAATGCAATACTTGTAATTGCATTCACTTTATCTTTTTCTCTGTGTATGTTTTTTTTTTTTAAGGCAAATGGTATGATACTTTACCCTTTTTAATCCAGGTCTGAGTCATGGCATTGTGGGCATTGTGCTCAGATGAACCGTTCATCTGAACACAATGACACAGACCTGAATTAAAAAGGGTAAAGTTTATGTCCATATGCATTTAATTCATTTTTTTTCATCAATCAATGTTGCATGTGTATAGCAAAGTAATTTTATATACACTCAATTGTCAGTTTATCAGGTACATCTAAATAAATCTAGTAGACTCCTGTAATAAATCTGTCCTTCATCAGGGTTATAATTCTCACTTTTTGTTTGATTGTTTGTGAGGTAGTGTTACTTTTTTGTCATTGTGTTGATTGTAGTTTGCAGTGATGTTAAATTATATGCACTATACAGATATGTGTATCTGTTATTCCTACCCTACTACACACTGATACAGCATTATACTAAAAAGCTTTGTTCTCCTCTAAAAAAACCCTGATGTTTTTATTTGTATGCAGGGCCTTACCCTACTTTTTGATGAACTCTGATGTTTGGGTTTTGGGTGGTAGTTTCTTACCACTAAGAATACAATTTGCTTCCACAGTAATAATTAGTGTAGTAACCGTCTTCCATTTTCACTTCATCTTCCATGTATCCTGTAGATACTGTGACAGAAACCAAATGTAAAACTTGATATTCATTGCTGATCTGGACAAATTTCATTGAGTTGAGTCAGAGGCTGTCAAATATGCACATGCACGCCCACAGACATGGTAGGTGCGCCTTTAACATAGAAATGAAATCAGATCGATAGGACATCCCCATTCAAATCAACATAGCAGAATGGTCAGAGTGGTTGCCAGTGTTTTGTTTACTGTTGCTGAGCAACGGGCTAACTTCCGTACAAACTTTCATATAAAACCAACTTCCGGGAATTCTTCTGCATTCTTTTGCATAGGAAAACACATTACTATCGCCAGATGAGTGACATAATGGTATGGGGGCATGGCGTGGTGTAGGGGCATGGCGGAGTTAGCTAGCTAGCTAACTGCTGCTGGCTTGCTGGTTCTGGTGTGTTTTCATGCTGCATTGGCTACAGAAAATGAGCCGAACAGATGGCTGGGTCTAATGGTCTCCCAATCCGCTGTCCTTCCAGTAAGCTTCGACATATACAGCCCCATTCTGTGTGTTGTCACCATGACAACTAACAACAATCACCATTTGGTTTGGTACTAGTCCAATGACCACGGCAAACAGCTCAATGTCCTATCTCTCTTATATCATAAACAGAATCAGCCCATTGTTTTTATTGTTCTTCTTATTCTATTGATATAAGTGTGTAGTGTTCACTGGAAGAGATCAATCAGTGGAGAGTTCTAGCACCTCGCCCAAATGCAATATCCCTCAAACTAAAGCAAACTTTATGCTATAGATGTTAAAACTTCACTCAGAGATCAGATAAATCCTTTTCAGCTATCGTGGTAAAAAATTCAGACCTTGCTTGTCGACCTGTTTGTGTGTGTGTGTGTGTGTGTGTGTGTGTGTTGGGACAAGTCCACCTCACCAACTGTTTCTCATTTGTATAAACCCAGACTAATGCCTTCTTCCTGAGAGAAATAAAAACAGAGAAAAAAAGATGATGTAAATATGTAGAAGAGGAGAGCAGAAGTGAGAAATAAAAAATATGCATCAACAAGCAAGAGAAGAGAGTTGAAGACGGAAGATGAGTGAGGAAAGAACGAGCAGGAGGGTAGACTGGAGAGGAAAGAAGAGCAGACAATCCCTGGAATACCAAGCACTTCTCTGGCCGAGAGAGAAAGAAGAGAGGAGAGGAGGGGTTGCAGTGAAAGATGGAGAGCATCCACAGAATACCAAAGAGAAAATAAAAGCTGGGAGGCTTTTCAAGTCATTTTCACATTAATTCCAAAGTCTTTGTTAGTATTTAAAAATAGAGAAGCAGACTTAAATGTTGGTAGTGGTAGCTAATTCTGGTAACCACATTTTTTTGATCAGTTGTTATGATGACATTTCTTCAAAGTACTTAATAATAAATCATATATTTGTTTTTAAAAACAATTTGTCAGTGGAGGGAAGTATTTTGGAATGTCCACATTTAGTGCAACAGAAGAAGAAGAAGAAGATGAAGATGAAGAATGAGAGGTAGAGATGATAGTAAGGAGAAGAAAGCAAGAAGAGTAAAGAGAAAAGTGAGGGAACTGACTAAGAATCATGCTCGCTTGGCTGAACTCGTACCTTTTCCCAAGATGCATTCTGTTTGAGATGTGCCTAAAAATAGAACACATACACACACATACACACACACACACACACACACACACACACACACACACACACACACACACACACACACACACACACACACACACACACACACACACACACACACACACACACCCCTCTCCCTGGGGTGGACTCACTGTCATACACACTGAGACGTATACACTGCAGACACACACACACATTCAGACTCAAGACATCATGTTGTCTCTCTTTAACTACCCTCCACAAGTTGTTAATGTTTTGATGGAGAAAGAGAAAAGGCAGGAAAAACAGGGAGCAAAGAAAGCTAAAGAAAGAGACAGACAGGGGCCATACTGACAAAAGAATGAGCTATTCATTGCAATGATTGCTAAAATACCGGCAAGGCTGGACCCATAAACACAGACCAACTCCATGCGTGGAGTTCATGAACCACACAACCACAACCACACTAAAAGTAATCGTCTGAATGGTGTCTAGAAATGCATGCAAAGTACTTTGTATATTGTTGCTGTTCGATTAAAGTTTTGGTAATTTTCATGCTTTAAAATTAGCAGAGTGATGTTGAGAAACATGAGAAACATTTTCAGGCCCTCAGGTGTATGGAACCCTCTAAAATCCTTTATAATTTTGCCAAAACTGCACCCTCACCCAGCTTAAAATGCAGACATTTTTCTTACTGCACAAAAGTTGACATTTTAGAGATAAATGGGTTTCACCTGACATCACTGATATGATATCTTACAGTGATTGTGTTTACTCCAAAAAAGAGCATAATTGTGCAGCATAATCACTGAATGGCATTTACATGGGTCCAGCTTTACTTTCATTTTGTCTTAATCACAGCACAATCGCAGTAGCTTGTGCATGTAATTTCCTAATCAAGGCTGTCACTGACACTTTGTCAATGCCTAATTGTCATTTTTCCAGGTCATCGTTATCCCCAAATAAATTTAAGTCAAAAGCAACTGGACTGATTATTTGTCTAGAAAGACGTTTCACCTCTCATCCAACTTTCTACTTTTACACAGATTGTGTTTATGCTGTCCAATGCAACGAGGAATGCTTAGATCTCTAGATTGGAGAAACAAAACAACCACTGCATAAACGCATGGCCCAACACAGGAGAGCTAACTCCTCAGGCCTGGACTCTGCTGTCCACTTACATCTCAAGGAGAAAGCCCACTCCTTTGATGACAACAATGTCCACATCCTCGACAGAGAGGACAGATGGTTTTAAAGAGGAGTAAAATAAGCCATCTATGTAAAAGTAGAGAAACCATCGCTAAACAGAGTAAATTTCTTTGGGGATAACGATGACCTGGACAAATGAGGGACTTCTTTTCTGAGGTGTTCTCAGTAGTTTGATCATGGTAAATCCACATTTCCTTTAAACCTAATTTTTAACATTGTAGACATTAACTATTTAATGGTGCTCAATCCTGTACTGTACAAGTCTTAGTTGTTTGTTAAGCTTATACTATAGGTGAAAATGTCTTAAAATAGACAGCACCATACCATGGCTTTTGAACAATCTGGCAAAATCATCTGGGCCCCCCCCCCCCCCCCCCCCTCCCCACCCCATTCCAACAATATTATCCACTTAGTTATTACAGGTTAGCTGGTCTGTACTGTTGTAGCTGCAGGGCAACATTGTGCTCTTTGAGCTCATGTGGTGACTGTAGCCAAAAACACACAAATACAAAAGAAAGTCTTGCACGTGATCACACCAATCAACCAACAGACACCAATCAGTCCATTTACTGTAATCACAGCTCAAAGGCCAATCATAATCATGATCAAATTGTTCATGTATTATCTGTCATCGAAGCTTGTGTGGTTGTGTCAGGGACAATTGTATTTCTTTGCTATCCCTTCCAGAAAAATATGTCACGTAGTCTGGGTTGTAGTAGAGGTTTTTACTTTAAAGAGCCATGAAAATAGCTTAATTACACTCATCATCTGATTAATAACAGTCACATGTTTGTGCATGAAAGGTATTGAGGGTGAGAATAGCAAAGACGTCCACTTCTGTCTGCCTGCAGCCTTTGAGCTCTCTCTCTCTCTCCCTTTCTCATCTTTCAGAGGCACCTTGTCATCCCTCTATAGATCTTTCTCCATCCCGCTCTCTTTTTCTTTCACTCTCCTCCATCTTTCTTTTCACAAGGGTCTCTTATGGAGTGAAGATAACTGGCTTGCTTTATTATCAGTCTGTCTTTGTGCTGTCAGACCATGGACTATTTGCTTTTACAAATCATGACTCAGCTCATGAACTCCATGTACAGTACAAAGGCACGAGGGAAGGCATATACTGTATATACATAGATACCGCATAGGAGCGATACGTCGACATTCTCATTTTCATTACATCAAGGGAGGGGAGAGATTTGTCTCTCAATGCATTTAGGTTGCTGTTTGAATTACATACAGTGACAAACATATATTGTTTAGCATCTTAGTAATATATTACTAAATAGAACACCTAAAAGCAGCACACAAGTTTGATCTCCTCTCCATGAGGCACAGCAATGCTTTGAGTCATCATGCATGTCCCTAATGACAAAGCTAGCATGGTGAGGTTTAGCAAGTTTTTATTTCATTTCTTAATTGATGTGTTAGCTTGCATTTGGCAAATTGACGTTAAACACAAAATAGAGCTGTGGCTGATGGGGATGTCATTAGTTTTGCAGACATTTGGTCATCAGCATAAAAGGGATTTTTTTCGGTCTGATGATGGCTCTAAAAGGCATTACCAAAGTTATTAGAATGAATTCAGAATTGCTATTATATAGAATTGATTCTTTTAATCTGATATTTTAGGTTGGACTTAAGTATTGATCCGACACTGCTACCTCTAGAGCCATGCTGGCTAAATCACATGCATAAAATATATTATGATACAAACAAGGTAGCCTCATGCAGCTGTTACTGCACCACCAAAAAAAAAACTGATATGGATTGGATAAGACATGTTTTTGAAGTGAGACAATGTATTTTTGAATTAGTTGAGTTGAAAAAAGGATATTTTTTGCAATAGTGAGAAGTTGCCCTAACCCTGTCAGTGCAGGGAGACCTAATGTAAAAGATAACAGAAGCTCTGCTGTCAAACTTCTATCATCCAAGTGAGCTGTTGTCAACATTCTGACTATCACACTTGATTTTGGAGTTTTTTGTACCACTGGGAGGTTGCCCTTTCAATGTCAGCAAGTTCTGCTGTTTAACAGTTAAATATATTTTATCTCTGTCACTGATAGTGGGACAGTCTCAAAACAGCAGCTAATACTGAGGACTGATGATTTTTGAGAAGTTGCTTTAACCTTGTCAACGTAATTTAAGGGCCTGGCATTCCCGTTATGGCACATTATGACGTCCTGACATATATTGAAAAATAAGTTGACTTTGTTTTTTTGACAATGGCTCTGATGGTGGTATTTAGTGAATTGAGGATGTGCTATATTGAACTTTTGTGTCACTGATGTGTCATTTTCACCACATTATTTAGTTCAGTCTTGGGCAATGCACACCTTGTGTTGCTTTTCTGTGTAACAGGTGGTATGGACCTAAGAGAAAGATGTGGGAATGTGTTTCATTAGTAGATGATAAATAACTCAAACCACATTTTTATATAAAAATATAATTTATGAAAATATCTTCTAGACTGTATCAATAACAATGAGACATGTTGTTATGCTGAATGTTTAAATAGAAAAGACTAATATTTACATAGGCTCTTTTGTTAAATTACCAACTAAACCCTGGATCACAGCATTGACACAGATTATAGACAGCATGCTACTTTTTTCAGAAAAAGAAAAAAAGGGTAAAAAAAAAATGCTTCCCCAGCTGCCTTCTGGTTTTTAAACAATTCCCAAAGGGCAGCTTTGGACACTCAGCCAGGACTCACATCCAGCTCTCACTGTGTCCTGTCATTTACCAATCAGAGCTAAGCCCTAACACAGATGGATTTGGCAAACTCAACCAGCTCCTGAGTGGGACACTGAGCAATTTCTGGACTTTTGGCTCAGCAACCTACATAAGTAGTATTAGTATCTTTAGTGCCAAATATCTGTGCATTATGAAACCATAAGCATTATCGTCATTTAACCTTTTGATGCTGGGCTGCCCCTCAAAATTATCTGCAGTAGTTTAACGTCCCACTCCACTCAAAAAAGTGTTTTTCTTCTGTTTCTGTCCTCTAAAATGTCTGACATTGACTACAGAAGGTGATTTCACATTCCTCTCCTGATAGAGGGAGATGTATGTGCAATATATATACAGTGCCTTGAAAAAGTATTCACGCCCCTTGAACTTTTTCACATTTTGTCACTTCACAACCACAAACTTAAATGTATTTTATTGAGATTTTATGTGATAGACCAACACAAAGTAACACATAATTGTGAAGTGGAACGAAAATGATACATGGTTTACAAAAATTTAAGCAAATAAAAATCTGAAAAGGGTGGTGTGCATTTGTATTCAGCCCCCCTCTGCTCTGATACCCCTAAATAAAATGCAGTGCAATCAGTTGCCTTCAGAAGTCACCTGATTAGTTAATAGAGTCCACTTGTGTGTAATTAAGTAACAGTATAAACACAACTGTTCTGTGAAGTTGTGGAGAAGTTTAAAGCAGGGTTAGATTATAAAAAAATATCAAAAGCTTTGAACATCTCAAGGAGCACTGTTCAATCCATCATCCAAAAATGGAAGAAGTATGCCACAACTGCTAACATACCAAGACATGGCCATCCATGCTGTGGGAGATGCTTTTCTTCAGCAGGGACAGGGAACCTGCTCAGAGTTGATGGGAGGATGGATGGAGCTAAATACAGGGAAATCCTGGAAGAAAACCTGTTGGAGGCTGCAAAAGACTTGAGACTTGGAAGGAGATTCACCTTCCTGCAAGACAATGACCCTAAACATACACTCAGAGCTACAGTGTGATGGTTTAGATCAAAGAATATTCATGTGTTAGAATGGCCCAGTCAAAGTCCAGACCTAAATCCCATTGAGCATCTCTGGCAAGACTTGAAAGTTTCTGTTCACAGACGCTCCCCATCCAATCTGGCTGAGCTTGAGCTATTTTGCAAAGAAGAATGGGCAAAAATTTCAGTCTCTAGATGTGCAAAGCTTCTAGAGACATACCCCAAAAGACTTGAAGCTGTAATTGCAGCGAAAGGTGGCTCTACAAAAGTATTGACACATGGGGGCTGAATACAAATGCACACCACACTTTTCAGATTTGTATTTGCTTAAATTTTTGTAAACCATGTATCATTTTTGTTACACTTCACAATTATGTGTTACTTTGTGTTGGTCTATCACATAAAATCTCAATTTCCTAATATATATCTCAATATATATCTCAATATAAATATATGTATATATATGTGTATGTATGTATGTATACAGTATATATATATATATGTATGCATATATATAATTCATTCATTCATCTCCAACCGATTGTCCCTGTCGGGGTCGCAGGGGGCTGGGGCCTATCGCAGGGCGCATACAGACGAACTGAGACAGACAACCATTCACACCTACGGGCAATTTAGAGTCATCAATTAACCTAACACGAGCATGTCTTTGGGAGGAAACCAACGCAGACACGGAGAGATCATGCAAACCCTACACTATATATAGAAGAAGAAGAATTACTTTATTAATCCCGCAACGGGGAAATTCAATTTTTTTCACTCTATTATTATTCATGTTACACACACACAGGCCCGACATACACACACATGAACAAACAGGACCTACATGCAATTAATGCACATGGACTCAAACCGGCAACCCTCCGGCTTCCAGCTGAGTCACCTATGGACTGAGCTACATCCGCTATATATATATGTGTGTTTATGTGTGTGTGTATATATTTATGTGTATATACACAGAGAGTAGTTTCTAAATACTTTAACACATCTGGGGTGGGACTTTAAGAACTGCTGTAACACTAGACAAAAAGAAGATTAAAAATGTTTATTACCTACTGTCAGCTACATGTTTAAAGTTGACATTCCCTCCCAATGCTGTGTACGCTACTGAAAGGTGTAGGTTCAGCGCTGTAGAGTGGCAGCTTGCCTGCTAGAAAGTTTATCTGATTATCTTAATAGAATTCACCACAGTGAAATTTGAACTCTTTGCTGCAACTTCTCCTCGGCCAGAATGCACTCAGAAGGTACTGGGGGGTGTGAAGCTCTGAATAAATGAAGAGGATCACTTATAGCACTCTGTCAGAGTATACTCAGTGTTTGAAAACATATTTTAAAAGTTAAAAAACTGGAACACTACGGACTGTAAATTGTTTCAGACCTTGTTATGATCCTTCTGTTAAGTAGAAAATTGAATGTGTTTGAAGACATCATTGTGTGCCATTGTCCAGGCACATCAAGAGTTGGTGTTTGATCAGCAGTCTTAATGGTCTGTACACTTGGTGAATAATAACATGAAAAGGGCTGTTTTGTGTCGGGTACACACCAGTGGCACGGTCAATTTAAATTTAAAGACTGAGAGAAGCTCTGCTGAAAGAATGAAGTCACCGTCTATCCTCCTCTCTCTCTCTCTCTCTCTCTCTCTCTCTCTCTCTCTCTCTCTCTCTCTCTCTCTCTCTCTCTCTGTCTCACTATCCCTGTCTCCTTAATGCATATGTCCTTCCTTACGCCTTAAGGGTCATCCCCAGTCAGACACATTAACAAGGCTGACTGCATGGACGCCTTGCTCATTGATCAAAACACACACGCACGCACGCACGCACGCACGCACGCACGCACGCACGCACGCACGCACGCACGCACGTACGCACACAAAATCCAGAATCCAATGCTGTTTTATAAAGCAGACAGTCCAGATAACAGTGCTGACAGCATCAATAGAGCATCCATCAAAACCGCATAAAGGTGACATATGGCTCAACGAGGACATGGGAGTTCTTTTGACCTACTCGTTCTTGTTGTCTTTAATGACCCGTCTACACTGAAAATGGTTTCTGCTGCATTTTTCTGTCGTATATCCACACATCTGATATAAGCTGTCTGCACTGGTCGTGTAATGGCTAACATTTCTATTTTTTACCATTTTACACATGTAACTTGATGATGTCAATGATTGTGTTTTGGGCTCTGAGCACTGCCAAAACACGAAAAACCTACACTCAATGCTGCACTTGAACACATTCTGTGGAGAAACAGACAAATTACTAAAGCTGCTGCTGCTGCTGCTCCTGCTGCTGCTAACATGCAGCTCATGTTTTGAAAAACTACAAAAGCACTTACTGTATATTTAGTGCTGTCTTTGACTGCTTATAGTGTACTGGAAAATAACTTTTTCAGTTAATGTTGTGAAATTGTGATGTTTTTCCTTTTATATTGTTTTATTCCCTCACAAGCACACATGTTCATATATATCCTTAAAAGCCCACCTGCATAGTTTTTCAGCAGTCTGCAATTATGTGTATGCTTCTTACTATTTGAAACAACAGCTGGAATCTGCTAGTGGTCAAACAAGACCAAATCTTCATTTGTTCAGGGAAGACAATCTTTACATTTCTTTTTAAATGGGCGCTGGTTTGTGAGGTTCCCAATCTGTTTTTTGCACCTGAGATAGAGTTATCACAAGACGATTACACACAAAAACAAAACAAAGAAATATAGTTATTTCTGTTGCACCATATTCTGTTAATTTTTTTCCAGTCTTTTTGCTGTCTTTTGCTTTTTTTCCTGGATTCCTATATTCCCCAGGCCTCTAAAACGCCTTCAAATGAAAGAAGCTGAGAAGGAAAAATCAGTCTTTGATCGAACTGCTTACAGCTTATGTCCACACTAAGGCCATAAATGGGTTATGGCTTTAGTGCCTAAGGCCTGCTGACTCCTAGAAGGACAAGAGTACAACAGTATGTGCACACAAAGGTTGTGTCAGCTGAACTCATAAAACTAAAACTCCTATACTTAAACATATTACATACAACTGCCTTGGTTTCTTTTTTATTTACTTTATCCTATATACATGCTTTTGTTAAATGTTTGCATTTGTTTTTGAGTTGAATCTTACTTATTTTGAAAAGTCACTTTGCATTTTATGTTAATATGTCACGTATATGTCTAGCACATTCACACACATGCCTTCATACATGTGTATGTCAGTAAAAACAAATACTCAACATTGACTTTAATATTTTTGATACATA
>NC_139826.1:20268193-20288193 GCF_963691815.1 Echiichthys vipera
TTTTAAAAGTTGGAGAATTACCTAAATCTCCGGCCCCACTTTTTCTCCAGTGCTGCTCACACCATTCACTGACCACTCAAGCTATCCTAACCCTAACCACTCGAGGTCAATGCCTAACCTCAACCATCTGCCCAAACACTCAGCTGCTATGCAGGATGTGTCTTGCCAAGAAACGTAGTTGGATTGAAAAAAATGCACAAGGCAGTGCTTTTTAAAACAGATAGGATTATGTAAAATTGTTCATTTTTTTAACAATTTATATTGAGGGGTACTCAATATACAGACTTGTTTTAGGATATTATTTGATTTAAAGTTTACACAAAACCATGACCTCAACTACCTCTACCTAGCTTAATGCAAACAACACAAGCTTGAATAATGTTTTAGTCCACTGGGCTTAGTGGCCACAGTGTGGGGTTAAAGTGTACTTTACTGCCGATATCTACTCAACATTTAACTCCAGCCTGATTTAATGTATGTCTGCTGCAATCAGTATCTGCTCTGCATAGCCCTCTACTCTCCAACCTTGATCTTTGCACTCACAAGTTTTTAATAATTTAAGTGCATAAAAAGGAATGGCAATGTCTTCTCTTCTGCTCAAACCCTGCAGAGCTGCATCACTGTGTTTCTAGGCCAGCTGAAGTGCTGAAAGCCAGGGGTAAAGGTGTTCCCAATTGTGTCTTAATGTCAAAGTAGAATAAGCTCAGGTATATACTGTAAGTTGAGTAATTGGGGCCCAGTTGAGTTTTCTCTGAAAATACTGCTTTTAGTCAGAATTTTCACTTTTGAACTTTCCCAACTGTATATACCATTTTCTTTCTATCTCTCTTTCTCTCTCTCTCTCTCTCTGACATCCACTCATGTCTGATGTGTCAGTCAGTCAGGGTCTTAGCAAATAAAAGTGTGAGTGTCTTTGAGAACGTGTGTGTTTGGTGTAAAGTGTGTGTGTGTGTTTGTGTGTGTGTGTGTGTGTGTGTGTGTGTGTGTGTGTGTGTGTGTGTGTGTGTGTGTGTGTGTGTGTGTGTGTGTGTGTGTGTGTGTGTGTGTGTGTGTGTGTGTGCGTGCGTGTGTGCTCTATCTTGTGGAGCCAGCCTGGTGTTAATCTGGGGTGCTTGGTTGACGTTCTTCAGTTGAAACTATGCATGACTCCATGACAATCTGTGCTTAAGCTGAAAGACAGGGCAAACCCGTGTGTGTGTGTGTGTGTGTGTGTATGTGTGTGTGTGTGTGTGTGTGCGTGTGCGTGCGTGCGTGCGTTCATAAAAGCGACAGACAGAAAAAGAGAGTGAAAGGCAGAAGGCAAGAAAGTGAAAGAGAAGGCAACACGAATATTAAGTATGTGTTCACAAAAAGAGGAAGAGACAGTAAGCCTTTGAATGTGTATTGAGGTTTGTGTTTGAGGGCTTAAACTAGGCCACTGTGGGATCAAACCTTTGTGCGTGTGTGAGTTGCAGTGCAGGTGTGCTCTTCTTAGAAAAAATAAATGAACCCTTGTCTTTATGTTACATTGTCCACTTGAGAGAGAGAGAGAAAAAAAACCTCAAATGCAAACAAGGCATTTTCTTTTAAAAGTCCCGGCTCCAGCCCCCACCGCGACCCCGACAGGGACAAACGGTTGAAGATGAATGAATGAATTAATGAATGCTCTGTCAGTTTTAAGCAATTTGAAATTAATTTTTGGTTCAGTTACATTAAAATTTGATGTTGTCCCTGGTTGCTAGAATACACAGCACAGAACTTCAGCACAGAATAGGCTGCAGTCAGAGTCTGTGTTTATCAAACTTCTAGGAATTTCACTCAAAAATGCTCTAAAACCAGCTTAATGTAAACATTATACATATTTTCTGGGTATAAAAAAGTTCTTTGCTTAAAGTAAAGAAAACCACATAACTCTATCTTTTAATTTGCAATCATCAATCTGATGTAAATACACTGTACATAAATAGGGAGGAAATAATAGGAAATTGTCTGAAATGGAAAATAGTAATGTCCAATGTTATATTCAATTAGATACATTTAATAAAATTAATTTGAAATAAAACATTTTTATTTTTAAATTTGCAAATTGTACTGTTAATGTCACCACAGACAGCCAGTTTGTAATACTGCAAATGCAAGGGCTTTCGTCATTGGGCCATAAACTCAATCACCATTGTGTTACCTTATTCCGCAATAGACTTAATGGACATTTAGTTCTGTGTAAATTAAATTCAGATTTCTTTCAAAACACATTACATGTAAGAAAATGATCGCTGTCAACTTGGGGTGTCCCAGACTAAAAATTTTCAGAGACGAATCTGATTCGTCACGTCTTGCCTATAGTCGACCGATCTCATCCAGGGTAGCGAGCCATGGACATTGAGCAGCACTTGAGTTCAGCGCTGCGCGGTCACGCGTGTCAGGCAGAGGGTTACTGAGAGATGTGATTAATGATTTCTGATAGGGGCATCTTATGATAAGTATTTGTTGTTCTAACATAAATGTGTTTTGTTTGTATCTTTCTTTGACAATAGCTGATGGTATATTTAAAACGGTAGTTTCACTTTGACAGCGCTGTGTCAGACTGTGTTGGATTGAACATCTCTATTGAAAAACAACAAATGGGCAAATATTCAAATTAAATGATGCCCATGATTACATACTAGCGGATGGTTGCATTTCTGGTGTCCAGATAGATTTAAAGCCAAGCCAAGATGCGCTCTGACGGTGCTGGATCCTGGATAGTACAATTTAGTCTATGAGGGGGAGGGGGTTATTCCTGCACAATTACGAGATACATAAAAAGCACATGAGTTATTTTCTCATTTTTAGCAACAGTATTTATTAATAGGTTTATTTTTATACCCAGATAGGCTATTTATCATTGTTTATTGGGAGAAACCAAGCATCTATATGTAAAATCAGACATTCAGCACCTCCAGAGCCAGAATGGAATAATCCATTGTTTCATAACCACATTTTGCACATTTTACAAATATTCTACCCTAGATTCTGTCACCCTCACTATCAACATGTGGAAAGACATTAATTCGTGTAATACTGAATTATGGAGTAAGAGCCTTGAACAGTGTTTCAGGATTTTTTCACACCAGATGAGTAACTGCTCTACAATACATTCATGGCTCTCCATGAGACTTTGTATTGTGTGAGGGTGCCACCTTGTCAGTTCTGTCTAAAAAACAGAAAAATGCATAAAAGCTGCTCTGTGGTGGGATGTACTACCAACAGGGTAAACAACCCAAAAATATGTTTTAACAAGCTGCCGAGTCAAAAAAAAGAGCCTTTTTGAAGCCAAAAGTGGACACAGACGTTAGCTCAATGATAACACATAATGCAACATTATTATTAAAGTGCTAACGAGCACCTCAATTTCTCAGGTCATAACTGACAGTTGAAAGAGGCACCTCTCCGTGATTGGGCTTAGTTTCAGCACCGCCAGTGAACATACCCTAGGAGACACTACCCTAGCATTTCAGAGAAGACAGTAGTTTGATTTTGAAACCTTATATTTTCATATGTGGCGATATTTGTATTGAAATCCCTTTACTTTTCATTATTCAACAGTTACCCTGAGCTGAACCTAACCCTAAAGGTGGTTTAAATGTCAGGTGTCAGTTTAGGTCGTTGGTGATTGAGTTTTAAACTTTTTTAAAAAGTGTCTCTGCAATCAAAGCAGTCTTGCTTTTCTGTCGAAAAAGCTGTGCAATTTAGATTACACGGGGTTTCACATAAAAACTGACTACCCTAGTTCTCACCCAAAAAAGTCTCAGAGGGACATGATGCAACTGTATAAAAAGCAGTCAGAACGAATCAATAGAATACTGCGATGAATGTGGGATTGTGAGCTTGGCAGTAAAGCATTTTTTCTACACCTGTATCGACTTTTCAGGATCAGCACGTCAGCAGGGTTATTATGGAGCCTCATCGCACTCCTGCTGTGACAGAGTCAGCAGGTCTCAATTTAATTGCCCTCCAATGCTCCTGACCTCAAGCGGGACGTCCCAATCCTTATCAAACATGCTTAATAATTGTATTTGTTGGTCTTTTGGTTCGAGCGTTCAAATGAACAGAAGTGTCACTCTGGTAAGCATCAGGACAGCAATTACACATTTCAGACCTTACAACTTAATGTGGAAAATCCATTATTTTTCATTCTAGAGGCAACTTTTTTCAGACGGAAAGGTGCTGTTCCTCCCATGAAGACCAGAAAAAACGGATTTCTTCAAATCCTCTATCACAGACAAACCCACACAAACACTTTCACGCTTCAGTGCCTCCTTTTGTTTCAACTTAGCTTGATCTAATCCAGCACAGTACATGACACACATATACACATATGCACATAAACACACAGAGCTTGAACGATGAGCAGCTTTATTAATTATTCATCAATACAAAAGGTGTTCTTTCACTCCATTTTGTTGCAAGTGTGATTGTGTATGTGTGTGTCTCGCTCTGGGCTTGATCAGATCAGAAATTGAAAAACATCTGCTGATGTTTTTGCTGTTGGCTTACAACAAAGTGTGTATGTGTCATACATTGGTCCGACGGTCACACTAGCCAGGAAAATTACAATGAAACATCTTTATTGTGTTGTACCCTTCACAGGAGCGGACCAGACAAGATAAGATAAGATAAAACTTTAATAAAGTGTGTGTTGAATCAGGTAATCACAGCAGCAAAAGCAGGGATACGGACAAATGTGAGTGCATCTGCACTAAAGAAAACGGTATAAAATTAAACCTCAACAAAATGAAATGGAAAATAATAAATATGTGCAGTTGTTAGTTCAAAAACATGTTAAGTAGACTGCACTGGTTGGAAGTGTGAGGAGAATATGGATTACTGAGCTGTGGATAAAGTTTGAACTGCATTTCAATTTGAAACAATTGCACTTGAATAATCTGCAGATGCAAATAATCTGGTTTGTGCCGACAACTAGTGCTGATAACATCGTCTTTCCCATCTTTGTACAGCTGTGAAGAAGTTCTTTTTTCAATTTGATTCAATCAATTTATGTGTCAAATTAAATCATGTGAAAAACAATTTCAGTGAAATGCAGCTGTTCAGAGAAAACAAGCCGAGAGACTCACCAGTGGCTCAAAATCGTGTTCCAGTAAGCAGGCTAAATATCTGGACCTGTTAGGGAGTCTGTCGAAGTGCAGCCAATGAGGGCACAAGACACAGTTAAGGGTAAACCTAGGGCAGGGGTTACCTGTAACATTAGGGACTTTACTGTATATGTTTAATTTGCAACACGACCAAAGCGGTTGTTGCACCTGGAGAAAAAGGGCTATAAATTGTAAAGACGTGTGGAAATGGGTGCATGGTGTTATTTCATAACCTGTGCCCCTTTTTGCTTGTGTTTTCCTAACAAAATGAAGGATGGAGACGAGGCGTGTGGATTCCTTTTGGTGAAAGATCTTCTAGTGTGTGACCCCCTATCACTGGTCAGTCAGGTCGAGTGAAACAGGACAGCAAGTTGTGTAATATGAATAGTGCAGAAATCTGACGCCTTTGGAATTATTTGTGTGAACTATAGCTTTACACAATGAGCTGTTTCATTAGCCATTTACTGGTGGGTAAAAGTACACTAAAAAAGTAGTCTTTCAAACTCCACACCCACAGTTTGTAACAAAGGCTTTCTGTGAAGTAATACTGGTGACATCATTATTAGTTCCCTAGAGAGACACCAACGTAATTATACAGATGTCTTCTCAGTTTGACTAGTAGACAGAAAAAAGAAGGAAATAAAGCATACCTTTATTAATCCCTTGAGGCGAAATTACATTTTTTTCATTCTGTTGCAATTTTGTAAATCTGTGGAGTGCCCCATGTTGAATACGGTCATCATTTCAACTAATTCTGATGTAAACCCACCTGCTGCCATATCACACACTCTGAGCAAGTGCTGGAAGTCAGATAACTTTGTAGCATAAAGATCAATACACATGTAGGGCGGAGGTCAGGGCGGATGAATGCATCAGACAAACACATTCCTTTCAACCACCAGACCATTGTGCTGTTCATGTTTCGGTGAAACCAAAAGTCAGCATTGACTTATTATGTTAAATATGAAACTTATGCTCCTTTTCAACTGCATGGTGTCAGTTCATTTCGCCTAGACTCCCTTTTTTTGCCTTTCCATTACCAAAACTTGGTACCTGGTACTATTTTTAGTATCACCTCTGTCAATGTTCCAAGTGAGCTGAGCTGTTACCAAAAGGTGACATAACAGACTGCCAGCCTCTGATTGGCCAGAGAGTGTTTTGTCTCACCACCTGCAGCCTTCTCTGGCTCTTTTCTCTAGCTTTGTGTCTGACAAAAAAAACATAAACCGAGCAGCAACTCCACCATCGCCTCAATGTCCTTTATAGCTGTGTTTGTGTATGTGTACTTTATTTAAGTGTATGTGTCGCGTAGAAAACAACGTCCCGGCAGTTTCGTGGTCTATGACCAGGTATGAGGAGGTACTACAAAAACCTCAATTGTAATGAAAATCAACGTGCTTGGTACCAAAACAGAGTAGAGTTGAGTCAAATTGAGGTGAGTCGAGTCGAGTAAAGCTACACTGTGAAAAGAGGCATTAGGTAACTAACATACTAACTTTTACACAAATGTATATAATAAGCCTAACCATGTAGTATTATTGCCTAAACATAACCAGATATGTGTGTTTGATCTCACAACATTTACGTTTCACTTGTTTAAAATAACGACCGTAGTGGAGCATAATAGTTTGATGCGTTGCGCTACCAAGTGCATTAAAATGTGATGCTAAGGGGATCTTGACCAAGCACCTGTATATTATGAGTTGGAAAGAGGAATGGTTATATATCCTCATATGTATTAATCCCAGCGTGGCACACAAGTCTAGCAATTAAAGCAGTAAACTTTTTAACAATATATGTAACACTGTTGATAAGAGGCAGAACTCACGATTTCCATGTCATTCATTGGCCGAGGCTACTGTTTGAGAGGATTCACACAGTAATTTGTCAATGTCCCAGTTTTGATTAATACTACAAGCACCACTTACCCACCAGGTCCTCTATTCACATTTATTCATGATACTGTATTAGTCACCCTCATCTTTCTCTCCTTCCTTTAGCCTTCAGCCTTTCAAAAAAAGCATTTACTGAGATAAATAAAAGAAATCCTGAAAAACAATTTGGCACATCAGGCTGCCTTACTGTATTTCACTTTTTGCTTCTTTTTTTAACAAAGCACAAATGCTAGAGAGAGAAGCACTTTAATCATTTCAATCATTAAAAAAACACTTCTAAAGTTCTTTCATTTCCATGTGGACGCCACTTCTGTTTCGGAAAGATTTCTGATTATGGTTTTGTGATAAATTGCATGTGCATCCACATGTCTCAAAAATTGCATTAGAACAGTCCGGCCCTACATGTGACTATAGTGTATGTGTCTGTTCAGTTGGTTGGATATTTGTGTCTACACATCAACCAGTTTAAGAGTAGAGCTTTATGCCAGTTCATGGAGGGTTAAATATACTTGCTAAGACCCTGAGGCTCAGCTCATTGGGAATTGAACTAGCAACCTTCAGGGTCACACAGACGGAATGTCTTCCTGGCCGTTCTAAACGATCTAGATAACGAGCCCGTTGAGAGTCGATGAGTGTGTAGATTATCATAAATTAACATAGATTAGGAAGGCAATTAATATTCTATTCAATCTGTTCAGAATTCATCTAAATATCTGAAGGGAAATAAAGAGAGAATGAAAAACAGGAAGATACAGGAGAGAGACACAAAAAAGAAATTAGGCCATACCTAATAATTTGCTGTCAAAATATCAGATGAAACAATTTTGATTGCTCATTTTGTCATCTAAGATTTATGAATAAATGCTTGTAAGCAGGAACAAATGCTATAATGTAATATTAATCCAGCTGACCTCCCTATTGACCTGATATTTCCTTTAATTCTGATACTCACAATGGTAGTGACAGAATTGATTATATCTTAAAGGAATACCACCCTCAAAATGACCATTTGAAAATCAATCAGTCATCAAGTGTTGCCTTGGATTTATGAAGAAAACTTGCTGCATGTCTCCACAGTGAATGGATAATCAAAAATCAGAGAAATGTTTGTTGCATTGAAGTAATAGGAGACGACAGTTAACAACAATAAAACTATATCAAAACATCTGTTTATCAAACTCATTGAGTTTCAATTCAACAATGCCGAATTATCCAAATCTCGTTCCTGTTATATGCTCAGCACTTCCCAAATGTGTGTTTTTGCTAAACCATTACTAGTTACAAAACTTCTGCATAAATAGGCTCCTTACATGTCAGGACTCACACAAATGAGTATTATGTTCACTCAAGCTTGGCAGACCGGTAGCATGCCGGTCCGCTACTCAAGGCAGTAATCTATCAACAAATTGCCATTTAGGGGATGAAGTATACCTTAAAAGGGGTATTTTTCAGATATTTCACCAAACTACTATTTTTGATATATCCAGTGTTGCGAGTAACAGCGTTTAAGTATGTGGCGTAAGTAACGCCGTTATTTTTTAAGGAACAGGGTAATCTTACTAATTACTGTTTCCGGCGTTACAGTTACTGAACGTTGAATGCGGTGCGTTACTATGAATTGATTGAATCAAGTGCGTAATCTGAACGCAACCCTGGCTCCATGCTCCACACACAAACTGCTAGCGAGGAGAACGGCTGGGTTAACAACCAGATAAGCGATTGGCTAAGTTGTTGCATGGTAGCCAATCAGAGTCAGTGATTTTACACACACCAGGACCCCCCCCCCCCCCCCCCCCCCCCAAGCAACTCTATATCGTGAAGCATCTCACAACGACACACGCTTGCATCTAGAAAAACACAGATACCTCCACCCCAAAAGAGAAACAGGCTGTCTGTCAAGAGGTTTGAAATGCTGCTGCTTATTAGATACAGTCAGTTGTTTGAAGGGTAGGATGGTTAGGCTACACGGGTTAGCCAGATACATGGTGGATACATGAATAAATTTGTGTTTTAGAAGGAGTGTATTGGTGGGTAGATGAATATCTTGGAGCTATAGTTCAATCTTTAAAAGCACTCCATGCTGTTTAACTGTTTACTTTTTTATTGAAGAAAATACTTGAAATACAGTAGCCTGTATATTTTAACTGTCTTGTGAAAACTGCTCAGAAAAATTCAAATTATTTGACATATAGCAACTTTTTTTTAACAGTAAGGCAAATAGTTACTTTCCTGGTAACTAATTACTTTTTAAAGTAACGTTACCAACACTGGATATATCAAACATTACTTTCCTGATAAATACACTACGTAATGAGCTTATATGCTTTTTTTATTTTTTATTTTTTTAAATGTGAAGACCTTTTGAAAACATGAAGGTTAAGCCTGAAAGCTCTGTTTTGACCTCAGAAATAGTAGTTTAACAAAAAAAAAACACAACTCAGGGTTCCCTTTACTAACTGCGTTACACAGCCTTTATGGACGATGACATAGACAACTATGAAAAGTCTAAAGATACTATTAAAACATAGTTTGTCCTCAAAGTGCTATGGATGACATTATAACAGCTACTGATCTATTAAACTCCAGAAAAAAACAAGTTAGTGGATGTTAATTTGGATCTGTTTTGTCAAACTATTTAGAAGGTGTGCCCTACCATCATTTCCATTTATTGCTGCTTTTGGCTACAGATATATATTTTTTATCTGCATCGTTTTAATTAACCTCATTGCTTCAGTGTCCTTTTTGTGGGTATCAGTAACTGGATTTATTTCACACGTAAAACATCTCAGTAAATGTCAAACAAGGTTATGTAAAACGACCTTCACTTTGAAGATATGTGTTCATAATGGTCTGGCTTTACTGAAATATGCCTTATTATTAGTATATCCATGTTATCCTATCTTTGTGAGGTGTTTGATTGTGCACAACACACTTTTTCACTGTTACATCCACATTTCCCCGAGAGGGGGATAACACTTACTGCATTAATCAATACAACATGCTACTGAACACCGACAAGAAGCTACACAGTTCATTGTAATTAGTTCATGCAAGCGCGTGTGTTTGTTTTCTCTCTCTCCCTCTCTCTCTCTCCCTCTCTCTCTCTCTCTTTCTCTCTCTCACACACACACACACACACACACACACACACACACACACACACACACACACACACACACACTTACACACACACACACACACACACACACACACACACACACACACACACACACACACACACACACAGGGGTACAGTAATTGACACAACATACATGCAGCCACTGCTACAGTAAGAAGACAAATGACAGTACACAATTTAAAGTACCGCCAGAGAAGATTTATCATAACTAAAGTCCCAGTTCACCCTGTCCTGTCAAAATTAAGTCATTAATGAGGGGGCAATTTCTGCTTTGTTAGACACAACCCGGTGTGCAATGAGAAACCCTGTATAAATAAGAATAAGTAGGATGACATAGAAGCGATATTGCCCAGCCAAATTTGTCACTTTGATTTCACCTGTTGTCATGTTATATATCACTTCTTATGTACAAGACAGAAAAAGTGTATAGATGAGAAAGAAATTCACAGAGGGGTGGTGGTTGGGTGTGTGTGTGTGTGTGTGTGTTTGTTTCTGTGTGTGTGTGTGTGTGTGTGTGTGTGTGTGTGTGTGTGGAGGGGGGGTGGTGGTCGACTAAGCCATGCTATGAGGTGACTATATTATGAGTAAAACAAAACAAAAAAAAATAGTTCTTACCTATTCATGCCTCATCTTTTCCTCGTTCTCAGCTCCTTCCAATACAAACCCAAGAGAGAGATGCCAAAAGTATGATGCATGAACAGAGGAATCAGCACATCACCCATTTTCCCATTGGGACATCATTGTCCAGTCAAGCATCATTTGGAAACAATGTCATTTACCTATGTTGCTCAGCTGTATCATCTGACACAGATTGCACTGTTTCATTGTGTCACAGATAATGTGATGTTCTGCTGTTGTAAGTGCTGTTTTCTACTTTAGTTGATGCAACACCCTTTTCTTGTCACTGCTGCAAAGATTCATGTATTGCTGCTCACTGAACATGACACATACTTTCTCTTGCTGAGCAAGTCTTCTCTCCATTTTTGCTCTCCAATGTATTTTATCTCAAAGAATATGCGATGATGCATTTTATTCCTTAAAATGCTTGAAGATAAAACAATTTTCTGAGCTGAATTTACTTGCCCATTCAAAATTTAAATCAAAACACACACTAGAGTTCAGACATGTGGTGTGCAGGTACTTAAAGTTTTCTCTGGGCAACCCTTTAAGATTAAATAAGGCATTCAGTCTAGTCCATACCTCTGAGCTGTCTCAGTTTTCATTTTAGTTTTCTCTGCATGATGTTTTTCAATGCCTCTACCTTGTTAAACGAGCACAGAGTACATGATATTAGGTTCTAATTTGTTATCAATAGTAAATGTCATTACAAAACATTATCATGTTGTTGTTTAGAAATATTTGATAGTGACAGACACCACATGTTTATCTTGTTTAAGTCTTTCTATAATGCAATGCTGTAATTCCGCATTGTTCAAATAGTGAAGTAACTGTACCTGTTGACATCATGTTATTTTGGGTAATTACCCTCTGTGTCATTAAATTAGATACACTATAAATGTTTAACAGCCTTGAGCTTAAATTGCAGCAAATACATATGGACCTGCAGCCCCCAAACTGACACACAGCCTGCAGCCACTGTGCACCACCTTGAGGGGAAGCACATCTTTTTAAAGAAACATACATTTCCCATACACTAACTCTCCAAATTAGCTCATTTGCACTATTACATTACCAAAGTGGTTTGACTAATCGATTTCCTTGTACATGTGCATTCCCCGCTGGGGCCCTTCTGTGTGGAGTTTGCATGTTCTCCCCATGTCTGCGTGGGTTTTCACCGGGTTCTCCGGTTTCCTCCCACAATCCAAAAGACATGCATGTGTTAGGTTAATTGATGACTCTAAAATTGACCGTAGATGTGAATGGTTGTCTGTCTCTGTTCGTCACTATGGGCCCTGTGATAGACTGGCGTCCTGTCCAGGGTGTACCCCGCCTCATGCCCGATGTCAGCTGGGATCGGCTCCAGCCCCCCGCGACCTGACAGGGACAAGCGGTTGAAGATGAATGAATGAATGAAGGATTCCAAATGATAGTTAAATGTGAAATTCATTGTAGATCGTGTGCGACCACAACTATTTTCAAAAAGGCACATTGCATAATTTGCACTTGACTGCACCCTTTACCTTGAGAAAAAGGCCCCTTAATAAAGCAGACGCACACACACACACACACACACACACACACACACACACACATACATTTTCATGCATGGCCAAAACGATCATAATACAGGAGTTTTAAATATATTTCAATCTATGAAAGGACACTGCAAGGCACAAAAACAGCAAGCAGAAAATATTGAAAAATAATTTAATACTGAGAAATAAATAAATATTCTGATGTATAAAAAGAAGAGATCAGATCTATGTGTGGGGGCCATGGAGATATTACCTCGGGACTTTAGTTACTAAGAAACCATTTAAAAGCCAAGCTTTTGAAACAGCAATTGAAAGCAGAAGAGATCCTGAGTCTATCTTAAAGGTGAGCAGCTGAGGAAAAAAAATCAAAAGTGAGGAAAAACGAATCACAATGCCTGGTTAGTGAGAGAAAAAGAAAATGGGATGCATAGGGGCCATGGAAATATTATGGAAATTATACTGGGATATGATTTCAAAAGATGAATATGGAAACACTTAACAATGGAGATATAAAAGATGAGATGAAATGGTAAATGAGAGAATGAAGTGTGACATATAAGGTCCATGGAGACGACACTCTGAGTCTTGTTATTAGAAATGCTTTAAAGGTAAGAACCGGAGGTGAAGTGATGTGAATGCATAAATGCTACGTGTAAGCTAATACATGCAGACAGTTTACAAAGGGAAGATGGGAAACATCAAAGAATGGGACGATAAAATAAAGCTTTTAAAGGTTAATGTCAGTATCAAAAGAGAAAGGAGCAATGGAAACAGAGGAAGAGGTATTGAGGGATGGCAAAAAAGGGAGGGAGAGGGGAAAGAATAAATGAAACGGCAAAAGAGAGGAAGAGAGAAGGGTCAAAAGAAAGAAAAGAGTGTTGCCTTTCATCAACCCTTCCCTCCCTTTCCTTCTATTTAATTCTTCTGCAATGAGTGAATGATGTGCATTTGCCATTGTGAATGTTTATGTGTATGTATGTGTGTGTAGGTGTGTCTATCTTAGTGGTGTGAGTGTGTGGCTATCTGTGTGCATGCTAGATGAAAGTGTTGTGTGGTGTTTACGCTAGCTGGAGTCATGCCGCGAACAATAAGAATCCTTGATCATACATCAAAGACTTCACATTGGCACACTCTCTCACATTCACTTCGACACACACATATCCTACACACATGTACGCTGCCTCTGAAGAAGGGGTGAGAAAGTTAAATATCCTATCAGTGTTTTGCACTTCTTATAAGTAAAGCGTATAGGTAGCACCTCAACTAAACATGCACAGACAAACACAACATCTTTGTACCTTTTATAGACATTCATAAAATCCATAGGTGAATTCAAACCGAGCAGTCATATGCAGTGAGTTGTGAAATCCGGTATGGCAGCTTTAAACATAAACTGCATGTTTGCATTTACCGATCTGCCCTGACATCTTTTCATATGGACGTCCATTAAAAAGGCAAAACAAAACTGTCCAAAGAAGAGAAAATTACTAGAGCTAAGCTTAGGGAAGTTACTCCAAAAAAGTAATCCATTACGGAGTATTTAATGCTACCCAGAGAATTATCATGAGATTGTTTTACTTACTATCATTCATTCATCTTCAACCGCTTATCCCGGGGTCGGGATCAGGGGGGGTGCTGGAGCCGATCCCAGCTGACATCGGGCGTGAGGCGGGGTACACCCTGGAGAGTACGCCAGTCTATCGCAGGGCACATAGAGACGAACAGAGACAGACAACCATTCACACCTACGGGCAATTTTAGAGTCATCAATTAACCTAACACGTGCATGTCTTTGGATTGTGGGAGGAAACTGGAGTACCCGGAGAAAACCCACGCAGACACGGGGAGAACATGCAAACTCCACACAGAAAGGCCCAGGCTGGGATGCCAATCTGGAACCTTCTGTGAGGCGACAGTGCTAACCACTACACACCACCGTGTAGCCTCTTATAACTTCACATAGTTCATTTTTTTTGGCCACTTTGAGACATATCAGGTATCTTACAGCCAGTGCAAAGCCGCAACTGTTGTTGCTAGTGTCAGACCAACGACCAGTAAATGGTATATTGATTACCCTTGTACTTATAAAGCGCCTTTCTAGCCTTCTGACCATTCAAGGAAGAACAGGAAGGTTTTATGGCCATTTTCTGACATTTGCACGTGTCATCAGGCCCGCCACTCCCAATGCGAGTAGACAGAGCCCCAAGTATCTGGTAGGCGCCCCCTAAAATGAAGGTTAGTAAAAATTGTCATTAAAATATTTTAAAAATATATAAATTAATTATGAACAGGACCACAATTTTTTTAATTGTGTACCCTATCACTCAATTTGGTATCTTCTCTTTTGGTCATTTACAAAATGCCATCATTGTTATTTATAATGTGTATGATTAGAGTACATCCATATTTAAGGTATTTGTCTATGTTCCACTAAATAAATAAAATATTATAGTTTCCTCTAATTCTCCTATCATAGTGAAATACACAGGCTACTAGATAGCTATGACATGAATAAAGTGCTTTTCAGAAAAGCCTTAAGCTGATGCATATGATAATAATTAAATTTACTTGTTATCCTATTGTGAACAGTAGTGCAACATGATATTTTTGTCTTCAGAAAATCCTAATGTTTTGGTATTTTTATGTTTTTTATATGTAAAATATGTTCAAGGAGCAGAACTCTGAAGATTTTTTTTCGGGGGCAACCAATCTGACTATTTATGCTTAGCAGCGACCCTGCGTGTCAGATTTAACAAGATCAAGTTCAAATCAGTCAGTGTTTTCTAAACACAACTGATAAAACAATCTTCACGTTTGCGCTTTTAACTTTACCCTGTGGCCGTGGCGTGGCACAAAAGTTATGCCCCTTGCCATAAAACAGGAAGTTGTTGTATCTTCATCATTATTTTTGTCTGATCTCAAATGTCTCATGATTCATAAGAGTCTCACCCTGAACACAACCGCATCTTAATATTGACTTATTTAAAATGATAGTGCCCCCTGCTGGCAGCAGGAAGTCACATGTTTTTACATATGGCAAACCTCATCAGATTTAAATCAGATTTTCAATGTGTGTTCTACACTTGATGTAGAGCAACACAAAGCAACACGCGCTGTATAGCACCAAACACCCTCCGTGAGCCTCCTGCCATTGCGGAAACAAAAGTGTGAGGACCCGTTCATCGCTACTCTCAGCTTTAATTGCACTGTGTATTTTAATTTTGACCTTGTGACCCCCGACACTCCCTGTTTTTCTTACAGCAAAGACAATAACTAAGACCTATCCTATAGAAATTTGACAGAAATATTCTCTTCAACAGAGCATAAAATAGTCAGTGCCTTGATACTCAAACTCATTTAACTCAAAAGCCACCTGCAGAAAAGGTTGTAGGAGTTTTGTTGGAGCTGATAAGTCTCTTAACCACTTTTGTGATCATCAGCATTGCTTCAGTTTTTTTTCTTCACTGTGACAAATCACCTGCTATGAATTGCACTGCCTGGTAAAATATTCTGGCTGCTGTGACCTGGTGACAAATTAATTAGTTACATTCCCTTGACAGAAATGAGACACATTTCAGTCACTCTAACAAGGTCCAGTCACTGTTGACATTGCCCACTGAGCTACTGACCCCTGGCTATGAAATCTAATAAGCAAAAAAATGGGATGAGGATTTGTCAACCTGTGCACTGTGTATGGTGGCAATGTCACAGGACTACTCTGATTATACTGAAGTGCTTCTGGACTGATTGTACAACAGACAGATGTGATTAACAACAGCACTGCCTGTGCCACTAGGCTTTGGATTCACTTCAGCTATTTACCTTAGGACTAGTATGCGATTTGAAATCCAGTGAGCCATTGTGGCACCTGGCTGCTGGTTAATCTGGCTGAAATACAACCACCAGTGGAAAAACAAAGCTACAAATCAAATGAAATACACATTCTCTGAGTCAGACTACATTTTATTAGAGTAACCTTCCAAGGCCACAGAAGCAGCCATGAAGTACGTTGGTGAACGCTTCATGTAGAGATAGCTCTCTAGGAGGGGTAACTTGATTTACGCACTGCCGTCACCCCCCTGTCGCCATGTGCTTGCTACGTAGCTTCATATCACAAAATTAAATAAACAAGAAAGTAAAGGACTAAATCTATTATCAAAAAAAAGTTATGCATGCTACTTTAAGCGCATCCATACTCAAAAAACATGTGGAAATTCCTTATTTGGGGTATACGACGAAATATCAACATTTTTTCCGGACCATTTTACAGAAGGTGAAAATAGCTTTATTTTTTACTGACATTCGGACAGGACTTAATCCACTGGTAAAAATGACCTTACCCCACGTCCAGACATTGAACTAATCCTGTATATCGAATTGGGCTTAAGAGTGTTCCATACAAACCACATTTTAACAACAAATACTCAGTAGGACAAAAACACCAACTGCTGGCCTTCAAATTGCAGTCATGCAGAAAGACTCACAATGACGCACACAAACATGCACCATTTGTGAAAACTGAGCCCTCTCTGTATCTAGGGAGTGAAGAGACAAACCAGAAACGTGTCGCTGATGACTGGCTCATATGATAAAGGCTTGTGTGTGTGTGTCCTGGTGATTCAGTTGTCAACAGCACATGCCGACACTAAATGCTTGGGGGAAAAATATTCCTTTCCACCTACATATCAGGGTGGCCACCAAACATCATAAAGTATGAAAAGTGGCACTACTGCCTGAAATTTTGAGTAATGCAAATTTTGTGTTGCCTTTACCAACAGAGAGACATACACACCCTTATTTCCAGCTGTTTAACTCAATGTGTTTACTGCTATGTTCTGCCTTAGCTTGTTTTCAAAATCAAACCTGCCATTTCACCAAAGCCCTTTTTATTTAAGGTGTGAGCTCAGAAAGCATGTTGGCTACCCTAATATGCTGTGGGGTAAAACACTGTAGTCATATTTTGATTTATTCTAAACCTAAAGCAACAAACATATTTCAAGTCCATCTGTTGTGTGCTTACATGATTGATTCATGTCTTACACTGACTTGACAGCCAGCAGCCTTGCAGGATATTCACACATTTGCCAAAATATACGTAAGGGGAAAATAACCCATGGAGGCCAATTACCCACTGATTTGAAGCAGAGAGAGGTTTGCCCCTGTGGAGTGTTTTAAAAGCCACTTGGGTCAGGATAGATTATCTCACATATACCATGACAACTTGCCAGCAATAAAAAAACATATTGTTTATGTACAACATATTACGGAAGAATTACACTTTTTAAAAGGAAAGTTTGTCAACTAATTTTTCTTTTTGAAGACAAACTACTATACAAACAAGTGAAACAAAATGTATTTCTGGTCATTTCAAACAGTAATGTGCTGGTATCTCAAAGCCATCAGGTCTCTGAAAACAATGTAATAACATATAGTCTGATTTTAGTTAAAAATAGATTTCTCTTCTTTTGGGAGACTAGTTCACTAGTTCAGATGACTTTGCCAATTAATGGCTGTCCAAGTTTTGATTCAGTGCTCTTGCCAAGGGGCTCTTAAAAAGCAAAGAAACTAAGACAGTTCACTAAAATCAATGATTCAGTGCAATCAAAGTTCCCATATTGTAAAATTCATTTTGAAACAGGTTAAGATGCTCTATAAATACGGTGAAAGTATTAAAACGTTGAATTTACAAAGAAATGCACACAGCCCGTATTCAGAAACTTTGCCTTTAAATTGCCTTTGAATGTTGTAATGTTACAACTATACTATACTCTTATGAAATAGTTCTAGGGGTTTAAAGATCGTCCTAACCTGGAATAAGCTGACAAGATCATGTTGCTGTTGAATAAATCCTCAACAACAACAATCCCTAAAGACAATAGTGCAGGTGTCCATGGGCTGGAAAAGTGTCGACTGTGTGGGGTCTGAGTAGCTTCTCCAAAAGCTAGAGTCTCTGAGTGGCATTCACGTCCACCTCATATCGTCTGCACTTCAGTCACATCAGACAGCTCCACACCTCCAACTATCTGTCAAACCACCCATGACAAATACAGTATGTGAAAGATGAAAACAGAAGAACCCTAACCTGTAATACCTAACAATTCACAGGTAGAAAGTGCTGCTACAGTGCCAGCACAGTCATTTCCCACCTGTGAAGATGGTGCAGAGGCGCCAAGAGTGCAATTGCAGAAGACCCGAATCCACTGACCAATCACAGCGGACTGGGTTTTTTCGGGAGGTGGGCTTAAAGAGTCATGCGCTAACATGTCTGTTATATTTCAGATTTGATTAAAATGCAATGTATAAACAATATAGTTGCCTTATTCCTCCTCCAACCTTTTGTAGTGTTCTCCTTGAAAGTACTGTACAGTAGTCGGCTTTTACCGGTCTCCTTTACAAAGAAGAGCCTATAAAAATAAAAACATATTGCATAAATTCTCTTACTTCTTCTTACTTTTTATATTATTATTTACTACTGTTTTCTTTTTTTTAATAGCTGGTGGAAAGTTTATTGCAAAACAACTACTATTATCTGCAGATACATTGTTGTAAAATTATAGAAAGAGGACAGTAGATTTCTGTTTTCATCTTGTCACTATTATCATTAATAGTATTGGATTGAACTCTTCTCATCAGTTAGATTTTTTCAGAAATGTAATCTGCAGGGGAAGATAAGGGACATACTGTTCTTGCTTGGGCTACAGGTACAATAGGTTTTAATGTATTCAGTTTGGTTGTTTTTTAGTCACATGTGGGTGCATGTGTATTTTTTGGATGAGCGTGGAAGCTGGTGTTTTTATGAGATGCTTGTAATTATTCTAAACAGTTGTTTTCTTCACGTGACATTTTTCACACGAGCAGAGATCAGAAGTTTCTCTCCCCTGCTCTCTCCTCTCACATTTCCTCAGCTTACCGTCTCCCTGCTCTCCCTATCTTCATTCCTTTAAGGTCTTCTCCAATTCTCATCATTTTCTATTGAACATCGTCTTGCTGTCATTTTCATATAAGCTTCTCACTTTATATATTTGGATGCACTGTTTTCTTGTTGTGTATTTTAACAGCATACTTTACAGTTGCCGCTTTCTGGTTCATATTCCTGCAGTTCTTCTGTCTGTCCTTTTCTTCCCTTCCTCCAGCCGTCCTTCACCCTCTGCTGAAATATGGATGGATTGAACAAAGTGGTTAATGAATCAATGAATGATTTTATATGTGCACGTGTGACAGAAAGAAAGAGAGAAAGAGAGAGAGGGATTGAAAAAGAAAAAGTGTGTCTATATTGTGTGCATGTGTGTCGTGTGTATGTGTGATAGAGTAGTGAATGATTGTGTCTGTCATTTAGCCCACCATGGCTTGTCACACTGTCAAACTGATTCCATTTAACAACTGTGGTGAGTGTGTGTGTGTGTGTGTGTGTGTGTGTGTGTGTGTGTGTGTGTGTGTGTGTGTCTGTGTGTGTCTGTGTGTGTGTGTATGTGTGCATGCGTGTGCGTGTGTGTGTGTGGGGGGTGGGGGTGGATGTGGTTGTGTGTAGTTGCATGTGTGTGTCTATGTATCCCTGGGAGTGTGTGTGTGTGTGTGCACAGGTATGCATGTGCGAAACAGGATATGAGCTTCTCCAAGCGTAGAAATGGTTTTCTCTGCGCTGAACTCTATTTAAATGGAAACACTGTTAAATGTTATAGCAACCTGTAAAATACTATAA
>NC_139826.1:20290693-20420693 GCF_963691815.1 Echiichthys vipera
CCACAATGGAAACACACATACACACAGAGATAGGTGGGCAGGAAGAACAGGAAAGCTAGGGATAAGCTATGTGATCACACACATACACATGCACACACACAAACACAAACGCACACCAGCGCACACACAATCGCGCGCACACACACACACACACACACACACACACACATACACACACACACACACACACACACATCTATAGCTACAGTCAAGCAGAGCAGAATCAGAATCAAAGATCCAATACATTTTATTTTATATCTTATGTCTAATGGAGTTCTACTTGTAACTTGGAGTGTTGCCCATCTACAGTATATCACCATTAAAAATGCTGTATTTCCTCTCTCCGAAATGTTGGACAGGAACCATAGCTATTGTCTGGCCTAGTGTTGTCACAATATCATTAACCTAAAACTACGGAATGCCTTTTAATTTTCAATATTAAGTTGTACTCCATAATAATTGAGATAGCTGTTTCGAGCGGCATCTTTGGTAGTAAGATGTAACTGCCCTCCATCTTGTCATTTATTGTTATTTATGTTTTTATTTATTAGACTCAGACTTCTCTTTATTGATCCTTTGGGATGACTCCCGCAAAGAAAAATGAGTTTCCAGCAGCTTACAAAAAACACAAGGGAGGTATAAAAAAATACACTATAGGATAACCAATAAAGCTAAGCTTAGCTAAATAAATACAGAAATTATATATATAAAAAAAAACAATAAACAGTATGCAAATAAACTCTTAGTCAAATATATATGAGGTAGCTGTAAGAATACAGGTCAAAAAAATTCACAGAAAGTTAAATCAGATAAGTTAAATGTAGAGGGAATGTATATGATAAAACAGGTATGACTGTATATGACAGAAATGAGCAGTAAAATTAAATTACCACTTAAGTGGTGGATAAAGTTATTGCACAAAAAAAGAAGAAGATAAAGGTTCAGGTGTGTAAGAGTAGGTTATTAATTACACAGTGAGTGGCTCCCACTCCTTCCCTTCTGTCCTCTTTATTTCCTCCTCCCCCGAGTGAGGAGTTGTAGAGGATGACGGCCTGAGGGACAAAGGAGTTCTTGAGTCTGTTGGTCCTACACTTGGGCAGGAGCAGCTGCATTCCAAGGTCCCTCTGCCTTACTCCCTGCCACTAGGAGACTACTTTGCTGGAAAGTTTGCTGATCTAATGGGGAGTTGGGGTGGTCTGTGATCAGACACCTGCGGTTTGTGCTGGCTGGAGTTTGAGTTGTTACAGCTGATAACTTTATTTTCCAATATACTTTATTTGCCATTTTTCACTCACACACTGTCCTACATTGTTGCAAAACATAGTAAATAATTATTCATTAATTATTAATATTATTTAATTCATTAAAATACTAGCATCATCATTATCAAGCAATAGTACTAATACATTGGTACATTGCACCTTTTTAATGCCAGAGTATTGCAATACCGTTCTAGTATCGGTATACCTACATATTCTCATCAACCGGTTCACATCATATGTTACAAAAAGTTCTGCACAAAAATTTGTATGATATCTTACAAAATATGCCCCCAAAGCAATTTCAGTCAAAAGCAACTGGACTTGGTTATTAGTAGTAGTGTCTCAGACCTCCACTTATCTCCAATTTACAATGCAGCCCTTTCATCCCTTCCCAGGAGATTCAACAATCTAACCTCAAATAACAACTGTTTACAAAAGCCTCCTGTGACTCCAATAACTGTCGTCAAGACTCAATAGAGCACTAATGAAGTCGAAACCAACTTCCCACCAACGACTGCCACTCTAACGATGGCCGTTGGCACTTGGAGCAAGGGTTCCAGTAACATCATCGGCCTTGTGAGAGGTTAAATACCTGGATCTCCACACCAGTTAGTTGGACCAGTCCCAGCCTGGTCAGATGCGTACATGAACTGATGAAGCCTCCTGGATGAGAGGTGAAACGTCTTCCTAGACAAATAACCAAGTCCAGTTGCTTTTGACTGAAATTGCTTTGGGGATAACGATGACCTGGACAAATGAGAACATTCACAGGCTTACAAAATATGACAATGTATTTAATGTCATAATGTAATGTAATGATTTAACGGTGACCGGAGGTTGACCACATGTTATGTGAGGAAACAAAGTTGACAGTTAGGTTTGGGCACTAAATCTGCAGTAAACACTCACACTGGTCAAACGAACTAGACTTTAGCCGTGAAATGTGCTTGGGCACAGTACGGATGGACAGTGTGAGTGCGCCCTTAGTGGTTCAAAAAAGCCTTTATATGCCTTCACCGTACTGCCCCGAGCTAATCAGTTTTAGTCATGTCCGGCTGTTCGCAACTCTCCTGGATTTCTCCGTTAATATTTGTCACATGAAACAACTGTCACAAATGCTTATTTGATGTATGTAAATGCCGAAAAGATCATGGGATGATTTTGCACCAGAATTACACTTTAAGATTAGAAAAAAGGCTGTGGCTGAGTAATTCCAGGACAAGAACACAGCCAGGCTACAAACTCCAGTCCCATGGGTGAAAGTCCTGTGTTTTCCATCCTTAGCAGAGATTAACTGTCTTATACAACAGCACCCCATTTTAAATAAACACAAAAAAATACATGGAATACACACGAATTATAGTGCATTGATGTCTACAATAATGAATATGTGAAATACATGTGAGATTAATATGTGAAATACACACAAAATAAATATGTGGAATAGACACAAATTCCTGTGCATTAGTTTTCATAGTTATATGTACGAACAGTGAATGACAACAGCCTGGATATACCGTTCTGCCAGGTCATGATATTGGCCCCTTGTTAGTTTATTTTATGAAACAAAAATGCAAGTTTGTTTTCCCTGCCAAGTCATTTAGTATGAAATCAAAATATTAGGCTTCAGTTTGGATTAATTTACAAAAGCCCTGAAATGCTGGTCCTCATAAGGCTCCGAGAGGGTCCACAGCAACATCAGCAATAGTTTCATTTCACTCTAATTTAAAGGAAAACCCAAAGGCCCTCTCTTACTGCTGGTTGTTGAAATATAAACATTTATTTCCTTCAAAACTGTAAATGTAACACAGTCTCAACTTTTCATACCTCATTCTAAATATTTAGGATTTAAAGAAGAAATTGCATTTCAGAGTACGGTCCTACAGTGTTATCCATTCAAAACTCTATATGCTTCACCGGAATAACTTGATATGTTATATGTTAATGTCCTTCTTTCTGCCCATCTAGTACATTATTTGATATTTAAGTCACATCCACATCTGAATCTGTTTGGATAGATTATTTTAACCCTAAAGTATTTATTATATAACTGATAAGATGAACATGATCCCATCTTGATCTTTCTGACTGCTCTAACTTTGAGTCTTGAACGCTGTTACAAGACAGCAATGGAAGTAGTAAGATGAATTAAGGAACACAAACTGGTGTGTACTACATTATAAGTGCTGTTTGTTTATTTTGTTTTTTTTTCTGCTCATCATTTAACTGCTGTTCCATGTTTTGCTAACTTAAGGAGACTGCAGTCCAGGTGTCCTTCAAAATTTCTTCCTCCTAGATAGTTAATGAGCCACACTTAGTCTTGGAATCAAAGTGCGGCTCATTAACTTTCAGGGAACAAAAACCTTTAAGACATCTGCCCTTGACAAAGGGGGCTTGACATCCCTTAACATGACTTTTGGGCTTTACACCAGTATCAACATCATATTTTCTCATCTACGGACAAATTGAATTTAGAGGCTCGGCCATGAATCAAGATTATCTGGTTGTGTGGGCTTACAAATATAACCTTTATCACACTGATGAGACTAATCTTAACTGCGCTCATACTAATATGTAGTATTTATGATATTTAATTTCTTACAGCTGTGTGAAGGTTTTCTGCTAGAAATGTTTTAGTCTTTAAACAACAGGCTTTCAAAATGAGTAGGTAGTTTATATATATTTATATATATTAATATTTATATTTTGAAGGGACACAACTTTCACATCCATAAACCTCAGTGCCGCCTTCAACACAATATCTTGGGGTCTCTGGCATCCCTCTCCTGTGGTTCCACTCTTAGCTGTCTGAGCGTTTGCAGTTCATCCAAGGAGAAAATGCCAGTTCATCATCCTCACCACTCCTTCACGGGGTTCCTCAAGATTCTGTCCTTGGTCCCCTACTCTTCATCATCTACATCCTCCCCCTTGGTAATATCTTTAGTCATTTTGGTATCCACTTGCACTGTTAAGCTGATGACACCCAAATCTTCATCACCACCAAACCGGACACTACATCACCACCTACTGCCCTCATCGACTGCCTGTAAACCATCACAAACTGGATGTCAAACAACAAGCTCAAACTCAATGGCAATAAAGTGAAATTCTTCCCCTGGTTCCAAATCATAACTCTCCTAATCCTACCCACTCAGTATTCTCATCAAAGGCTGTCTGGTCCCCACTTCATCTGATCCAATCCCACATCAATAACATCAGCCTTTTCCATCTCTGCAATATCTCCAGACTTCGCCACTCCCTCACCCAGCACGTCACCAAAATTCTCATGGCCACTCTGGTCACTTCCCGACTGGATTACTGCAACTCCCTCCTCCTCGGTCTAACTCAGAAACTCATCCACCATCTTCAAACCATCCAGAACACCGCCACCAGAATCATCACCCTCTGACCACATTACACTTGTCATAATGCAACGTTGCAGGCTCCCTCTCCAACAGCGCATACATTACAAACTCCTGCTAACATTCAAAGCTCTTCATAACCACCCCCATATCTCTCTACTATGCTACCTTATATCCCACCCCAATCACTCTGTTCCTCATCTGCCACCCTGCTTTCCACCCCTTCATTCTCACTTACCTCAATGGGCGCTCTGGCTTTTAGCTGTTCAGCACCTCAACTCTGGTACTCACTCCCACTACACGTACACACTCTGGACTCCGTTGACACCTTCAAGTCCCACCTCAAAACACATCTTTTTAAATCTTCCTACTCTGTATAAATCTCTGTCCCCATAACCGTTTTATCCTTCTTATTTGTTTATCTAGTGTGTCTTTTCTTTGTATATGTGTATGTATTTATATGTGCTATTGAATTTATTGTTTGTGGTTTGAGAAGCCACTTTAAACACATCGCCATTGCCAACCTCCCCAGTACCTTCACCATTTACAAATGCTTCTATGTCAAACTGACTTCCCAACAGCCAACTGTGATACCATTGTCAACACTTTCCAAAGAGGTTCACAAGGTCTACCGCTGCTTTAACATTTATTTTGAACAGGAAGTGTTGAGTTAGCATCAGCAGCAGCATTTAACCGAGCAGAACAGAAAACAATGGGGCTCCTACTGTGACAGCATTGGTTGAGTGACAGAATGACTGCTGGAAAATAGTGATAAATAAGCCATTATGGTACACAGGAGGATAACAGTGGAGCTGAAAATCCAGTGACAGCATGTGAATGAATGTAGCAGAAACACAGGTTTGAGTCCTAAACAGGTTCTTTGGTGTAAGTGATCACACATTGTTTCCCAGCACACAGATGCCAATATCCAAAGATAGCCACACTTTGGAGAGGTGAGGAACAGCAGATTCAGCAAAATCAGGCTGTCCACCTCCATTGTCGGTTTGATTGATGTTACATTCATGAATCATGAATCTGGAGGTCCTGACATCAGAGAATTATTGGGAGGAAGCAATGTTATCTCAATCATATCACTTCATGCTTAATTGCCATTTGTACACACATTTACGGCTGAGAAAGAAAGAAAGTCTGTGATAGCCATCATTTATAGTTATAATTTAAGTGACATTGTTAAGCTGTGTTAATAATGATTACTGTAAGACTGGTAGACATGTTGGGATTTTGATTTGGCATTAAGTGAGTATTTGTTGCCCAAACAACATTTACTTTATACTCAGACAGATTTGTCATCTAGTGGTGTGCTGAGCAAACCTTTTAGTAACTGCCATGTGGTGAACAGCCTATGTGACTGACCATTTCACACATTTAACACATGAGTGCAAGTCTGTCCATTCACGAATGAGTGAGGGTTATTTATATTATTTTTATTTTATACTACTGCAATCTTCATTTCCTAGTGAATAGGCTAATGTGGGCATGTATGTATCACATCTTTAATTGGAAATTTGAACATTGCTAAACCTCAAATAGGTACATATCCATCCGACAAATATAAGTTATGGACAGTTGTCTGTGTTTAGTATTGCGTTATACTTTTAGAAATTGTGCACACAGTATACAGGAAGATAATTTGATACTATCACAATACTTTGCTGCCGATTTGATGTATATTGTGATTCTACAGGTATTGCAATTCTATATTACAATTTACTGTTTACTTTTTTAACACTAGACCATGGGAAAAACTTAAATCATATGGTCTGAGTGACATTTACTTTGGAAAATTGAATCAGTTTCCCCTCACAACGTTGTGGTATTTTCTTTATAATTAATAAGGGACACATACAATCCTATTAATCTAATTTCCATTTTTTTTTGTATAAACCCTTTAACAGTTACAGTATTTTTCGGATTAAAAGTCGCTCCGGAGTATCTCCAAGTCTCACCAACCGAAAATGCATAATAAAGAAGGAAAAAAACATATATAAGTCGCACTAGAGTATAAGTCGCATTTTTGGGGAAATTTATTTGATAAAATCCAACACCAAGAAACGACATTTCATCTTGAAAGGCAATTTAAAATAAAATAGCATAGACAATAACAGGCTGAATAAGTGTACGTTAGTATGTTATATGACGCATAAACAACGAACTGAGAACGTGCCTGGTATGTTAACGTAAAATATTACGGTAAGAGTCATTCAAATCACTATAACATATAGAACATACTATACGTTTACCAAACAATCTGTCACTCCTAATCACTAAATCCAACTCCGCCAACTCAAAGTAGCGAGCATCTTTTTTTCCACAATGCACTTCTGCCATGACCGGCCCCCGCCAAATTTTGATTGGTTGACGTGTGTGTGACGATTGCTGATATACGCCTAGTCTCTTACGTGACTGAGATCAATAATAGCCCGGCCTATTTGATATTTTACGGTAATGTGTTAACAATTTCACACATAAGTCGCCCTAGAGTATAAATTGCACCCCCGGCCAAAATATGAAAAAAACTGCGACTTATAATCCGAAAAATACGGTATTTTGAAAACCAGACATCACCAATACTGTCACTGGCGGCACTCATGACGGTCGCATTATCGTTACAATACTCTCACTCTAGCATTGCCAACCCCAGTGATGTCACACCATCACCACAATATGAAACCTGTCATATTTAGAGTTTACAGCTTTAGTGTCTGTGCTTTTCATGGCAGAGTGTGAAATGGAAAGTGTTTCCATACTTCACCGTACATGTAGTGTTTATCGTGCTTTGTCCCCTACTTCTTGCTTCTCGTGTCGCCTTGTTGTGGTAGAAGTGGATGCGACATCACGTTACTTCAAGTAAAAACAGTCAAAACAGTAAATTCCTCGTACCTCAGCATAGACTAAAATGCTACATTTAAATTGATTCAGGCATTGAATAATCAATTTAAAATCGTTTTAGTTTTTTTTCAGCCATTCATGTCTTTTTTTAGATAGGGCAGCAGAGATTGACAGAAAATGGGAGAGAGAGAGAGAGGGGGAAGGGTGCGACACATAGCAAAGGGCCGCACGTCAGAACCCGGGCCGCTGCAGCGAGGACTTGGTCCTTTTATATATATATATATATACAGTATGTGTGTGTGTGTTGCTAATATATGCAGCTATATAGCCATGGTACCTTCAGTATCTGAAGAATCAATAATGCAGCTCTTTCACCCTTACAAACTCAAATTACCTGAACAAAGTCTGAATTTTCCCTTGACATTTAACTGTCAAAATGCAGTGGAAAAATAGCAAAGAAGGCACGCGACAATGACACATCATTTTTAACCATTATCCCATTGTTTTTGTTAAAACCCGCTTCTTTGAATCAGAGGGAAACTTTAGTGAGCCCCCCAAACTGCCCTTCAGATAATGCTCCTTGACGTCATCTGGCAGACAGACAATAGACTTTTTCTTCTTTGGCTCTAATTCTCCCTTGCAATTGTCTTTATGTAAAATCCTGTATACTGAGAGTAAGATATCCGCTTATATTATACATATATAAATATATAATATATCTTCCTTTTAGACAGCACTACATTACTTTAAACATTAACGGAAAGTGTAGAGACACATAATGTCAGATTTGTACATCAATACTGTTTCCCCATGATACAACCTCTTATGCTCATAAATGGCAATAAAACATTATATCTTGTGTACATATGTGTGTACATGTGTATTTTTGTGTCAGTCGGATAATATATGGGAGAAGTTTTGACATCGAGTTTACCCACAATTCTGTGCTGCCCAGGGGACCATGAGGTGTCATTTACCAAGGAAATTGACTGTTTTCCACACATGCACCGGCAAACACACACACACACTAACACACACACACACACACACAAACACGCACAATAATGTATGTATATAGAGACAGAAGCAAATATGTGTCTACTAACATGAAGACAGTCTTGTCCTTAAAGATACACAAGATAAATAACCAAATCATACACACATAAGAACACAGGAAGACAAATTGATTCACAAATGCATACAACATGAAGAAAACACACACACACACACACACACACACACACACACACAAGCGCATCCATCCATTCGGTATCGTGAGTTGACAGATGTAAATGTGCCCAGAGGACAGCAGGACTAAATGAAGATGCATTAGATCTGTGTGTGTGTGTGGGGGGGGTGTGTGTGTGGGGGGGGTGTGTGTGTGTGTGTGTGTGTGTGTGTGTGTGTGTGTGTGTTTATGTGAGATAGATGTAGCAAGCAACAGCAACCGGGATGATGAATATCCATGTAAACACTTGAGCAAAGAACACTTGTGTTCCTATTTTGTTCAAATGTATTCTCTTCTATGCCTTTCTGTTCTTAACATTTTTAAATGTTGCTGCTTAATTCCGGATTCTGTTATGTCTGATCTGTGGCCGATTAACTGCTACCTGACGGGATGATAAAACTTAACATTGCACACATGTCAAAGAAAAACACTGTCACATGTGCAACACTGATGTGCACTTACACACTAATCCATTTCAATCTTATCTCTGTACACACATAATTAGAAACACTGTATTAAAGGGGCTGAACTTAATATTCAGAACATTAATATAGCAGCAAACAATGAGCAGACAATAAAGTCACTCTCCCTCTGTGTGTAATCGGAGTTTTTCTGTTTTGAAAGCTGGTCCGCATGCGTGCATGTTAAAGTATGTGAGTGAATTGATATCAGATGGCCACCCCAAAACATTGATATTTGATGACGATGACGCACTGGGGGGTTAGGGCTTTAACTTTGGCCTGCAAAATATTGAGAGCTAAAGTCATAACAGCAACCCCATCATAGGTTTGTGACAAAAGTTTCTCCCTGAAATTATAGACCTGCATGTTCTCATTCAAGACTTCAAGAACAGGCTGAGCATCTCTTCCCCCCCAAACATCAAAAAATCCAATTAAGCGCTCCTGAATTTTACCTGCACTATCCACATAGGGAACAATGATAGAGAGTTGGGCACAGCAAGCTATATCAGTTGTCTCATCCACCTGCAATGAAAATAAAGGGAGCAGTCTGAATTTTATCTTCAGGCATCTTTGCGGAGGACTCATGAACCTCTAACCGAAGTTTGTTACATTGAAATATAGACAAGTGACGGACTGGCATTCTGTTTGCTGACTTCATTTTCCTCTATTCATTTTTGTGATGCATCATTTTTGAGATGCACTTTAATTTTATTTCAGTGATTTATTTCTCAGAAAGTCGATCAATGCGTGTGACGTGTTACGGCGTGATGACGTATAGACAGGCAAGAAGCAATCGCGCAAGGCCCAGGCAGTGTGAGTACAAACGGGCCTGGCCCACGGGGGGAGAGGGCGGGGAGGACAAGTACCCTAAAGCCTGGGGCACAGTACGGATAGTGTGAGTGCGCCCTAGGATAAAATTTTGCATAGAAAGTAAACATATACAACGCTGTAATTAGGATATACAGTATTATCAGCTGCCAGCCAACACATACTGAAGCAGGAACACAGAGGTGGTATTTTGTCAGGTGTTTATACAGTATGTCTGTCCGTCTGTCTGTGCACATTTTGCCTAGCGATAGCATCACAACTGTGCAAGATAGTCAAGAAACTTTACAGATGTGTAGTTGAGATCAAAATGAAGACCAAGTTGGTGTGAAAGTGAAAAAGTTCTGTTGCTGTGAACCAAGCTGGTAGAGTTCATAGGACCAGTAACTATGTAACTAGTAACTATGTTCTCAGTTTTGCGACATCCAGCATTTGACATCATTGAGGCACATGACGAGGATATCTAAGCTGCTGGAGTTATTAGACTACAGAGGGACATCTAACTGTGTGGCATCCGCATAACAGAGATGGGAGACACCATGGTTCTGGATCATCTGGCAAGAACAACAAAGGGCCAAGGATGGATCCCTGAGCAACCCCACAGTTAAAATTGCAGACAGAGGAAATGGCATTTTCTATCTGAACCGAAAAAGTTATTTTCAAGATATAGGACCATGACAAGTTTGGTGCAGTTTCCTTTAGCCAAACCCAGGTTTTTGGACAGTATAGGGGAACAGAGTGATCTATTGTGCTGAATACAGCACTCAAATCTAGGACAGAGCAGTAACCTTTGTCAGCTGTTAATGTTTATTAATGTGATTCAAAGACAATAAAAAACAAAACAATAGAGCTATTAGCTAATAAGCCATTACTGATGCTGAGTACTATATTGAAATTATGTTTTTGGATAGTCAGACTACAGATACAGATTAAAGACATGACACTTAAGATTTCCATATCTGAGGCTAGTAGCGCAGATACCAGAAAAAAATACATAGTAAATAGTGCACACAGTTCCTTCTAAGAGCAAATAACTGGATGTGTTCTGTATTGTGTTATACAGAAGTTGACTGATGTTCCCTCGTTTGTTCCCTGCAGCACTCTGTATCCTTAGGCTAGGTCACTGTTCCCATAGCAACCATTGGACAGCAGCACATTTCCCAAAAGTTTCACTAAGGAATGGGACTATAATCATTTTTTTATTGCAGATCATGATATAAAACATTCACAATGAGTTAATCATGTTGAATTTCCATTATTGGGATAATGCCCATAAGTTACAGTTCAAATGAAGTAGTCATAGTGAAAGTGTCCATTAAATAAAACAAAAAAAAACTGCTTCTCAATTTTTTTGGAAGGTCATATGTCACGTTGGATTAGTTGCAGCAAAGAGCTTTGAAGCCCAGTTCCAACCAAAGATTTACATGGAGACAAAACCATTTTATAGTGCTGCAGAAAATGTTGCAGCTGTCCAAACTAGCCCACCTCATCTTGACTCAAGCAAGCTGATAGTGTCAACTGCTGCTGACACAGCTTGTCAAGTCACCAGCAGCTGGTTTTAGAACATAAGGCAAGCCAATTAACTCGTAGCAAAGTCAGCTGATCAAGTCGGTTACAAAATGTCAGCTGTGCAAAATGGTAGAGTTTTGGATGGAGGGTCAACTGGTGGCTCAACGAGAATGCACAAGAGAGGGTTGAGCGAGCTAGAGTGTAGGCCTTGATGAGGAGAGGGAGCAATGTTATCAAGAACTAAGCTAAGTGAATCTGAGAAATGAAAAGTTATTTTTGCCATTTCATCACTACTAGTAATGCAGTTGTGGCAAGTATTTCACTATCACTATCCTCATTCATTTTTTAAGATGCTAAAAATGTTATCAGCAAAAAAGCATGACAAGTCAGAGGCTAGAGTTCCATGGATCAAATCTGATATGTATTGTTTAAAAATAAGAGTAGAAGAGTTGAACTTAAAAAGAAAATGCTTAAAAATATTTAAATTCTTTGGGGAAGTTATTTTACATTAATTCATAGAGGTTTTGACAGATAAAGATTCCCCTCTGGGCTATTTTTAGTCTCTTAGAAAAGGAAACCCATGTCCTGTCTCTCAGCTAATTCTTTAGTTCAACATCATTCCCCAGCACTCCCAGTCCTGCTGGGAAATGTAATCTATCCAGCACGAAGGTTTCCTCAAAGTCAGTCTTGGCCCAGAACATCCTAGGAAGTAGTGTCCTCACTTGGTATGTGAATACCTTAATAATGGAGAAGAGCACCATCTTAACACTGATGTCTTCTCAATATGATATTTTGGAATCAATCATGGCGGTCCATAATGATATTTTTGAATGAATGAATGGTCACTATTTTAATCATAGTGTTTTACCCCAGTGAAAGTTAGACTTTGCTCTTAAGAGGTAATAATGGGCACTGAACATGCCAACTTCTACCAGCTCTTGGCACACTGCTGCTAACCTACTGCTGAGAACCTTGAACTATTATTGATCTGAATCTTTATCCTGAGCCTCATATTAAAAGGCGTGCCCACTTTCATTCCATTGCTTTAAGTGGCACTCACTCCTATATTGTCTAGACTATCTGAGTCTACCCGTTGACTTTTTCTAAGCCACTTGATGCTTTGCACAGCATTGCTCTCATGTCTCCCACACTTGATTTTAAAATCTGAGACATGATCACATTTCCACATATTTGAATTAATATCAATTGTGATAATATACATATAGAAAGTCATTATCAATAGTCTTACAACATTCTAGTGAATTTTTTTTTAAATTAATAAAAAATGAAAAACTAGAAAAGCAGGGTTTGAAAAGTGATTAGTCCCTTTAGAATAACCACTAACATTCTCAGGTATAACCAATCACCGTCCAGATTAAACATCAACTTTATTTTATCCACCTGACATCAAATGCGGGTTTTTTTTAATAACTTTAGAATAAAATCAGCTGTTCCTTGAGGACTCCACTCCTTGTAGTGCATGTCAACAAAATAATTCACCATGGTTGGAAAGATGCTTTTAATAGAGCTCCAGGATATAGTTGTGGATAGGCACAAATTAGAAAAAGGATGTAAAAAGATTTCTGTCACGTGGGGTGACGGTGAATAAACGGAGGATTGAACCCAAATGCAGACACGGAACTCAGGAGACAGTATTAACAAATTTAATAAACTTACTTACAAAAAGGTGCACTAAAATCAAAGAAAAAACAAGAAGAGAGCTGATACAAACTGGACACGAGGAATGAGCACAAGAGGACAGGTACGCTGGGCGACATCTTGGTGAACAGAGTATGATCCGGCACCGAATGAAGCTCGGTACCGGCTTAATATACAGCGTGGTAGTTGATCAGCGGCAACGAGAATCACCTGTCAGGAAAACGAGCTCAAACCAGGGAAACACATATAGAAAAACACAGACAGAGGGAGACAAAAACAAAGACTAAAAAGGAGAGGAGGACTGTCCTGATCCCATCACGACAATTTCAAAGGCTGTAACTATCCCTCTGAGTACCGTTCAGAGTATTGTCCAGAAGTGGAAGGCATATGGCTCCACCCAGACCTTGCCTAGATTGGGCCATCCCTCCAAACTGGATGACCGAGCCAGGAAAAGTTTGATCAGGGAAGCTACCAAGAGAAATTTTGAAAAAAACTATTTCAATTGAATTTTGTAAGGCAAAATGTGTAAATTACGCTGGCAAAATATGTTTGTTTATGTATTATCATTTCAGGCTGTAAAAAAAAGTGACTAAAGGGTATCGTGTCACATGTCACTTTCTATAGGCACTGTACAACAACTGACGACAACAATTTAGGCTCTTCAATGTCAACACATTTTATATCACAAAGCAGGTGAATTGCAAATTAAACTGACCGTTATCGACACAGCATCTCCAAAGGTGGAAAGATCAAGGCCATGCCAGCCTGTGCGTTTTTCCAGATATCTTTGGTCCACCTCTTGGTCAAACCCTAAATTCACCTGAACAGAAGTAGTGATCAGAAGACACACTATAGTATACAGTACATTGTAAATTGTACATTTAAAGCTTTGTCAGTCCTGAAATTGAATAGATTGAAATTGCCATTGTTACTGTAGGGGGAATGCAGAGAGCAAGACTGAGGTGGCAGACGCCCCCCCCCCCCTCCTCTCTCTCTCTCTATCTCTCTCTCTCTCTTTCTCTCTCTCTCTCTCTATCCATCCATCCATCCATCCATCCATCCATCCATCCATCCATCTATCTATCTATCTATCTATCTATCTATCTATCTATCTATCTATCTATCTATCTATCTATCTATCTATCTATCTATCTATCTATCTATCTATCTATCTATCTATCTATCTATCTCACTCCCCCTCTGTCTCCATCTCTCTTGAGGAGGATGACAGTGCAAGAGCAAGTTTTCAAAGCCTCAAGCACAAATCCCTCAAGCTTCAATTTAACAGGTTCTGTCTTGAAGTAATTATTCTCTTTGCTACAATATTGTTATTGCCGGGAGATAAACCTCTATGCTTCGGGTCTGAAAAGGTTGAGAATCATTATTTGGTAACTAACTGCTCTCAGTAGCCCAGAAGAATGGCACACAGACACTAGAGCTCTTGGTCGGCTATTCTGTAGCAAAATGATATAACACCGTATTGACTTGCTCTGACATGAAGTAGTAAGCAGAACTTACATTGCATTACATTACTGTGGCAAAAATAACCTGAGCCCTATTTGAGTTGCTCTATTCAATATTTTCTTTATATTAATGAATCAGACAACTATTTGTAGTGTATAGTACACATAGTTGCTTTTGAGAATTTGTACAGTAAGCCCCTAAATATCTGGTGATTCAGTGGCTGCTGGTCTTTATAGTGTTGGCCATCGCAGCATAGGGATGTTGTGTATTAGCAAGCAATATTTCTTGGTTCCATAGTCGAGATGGAAAGGCTGAGGAGAGCTGGTGTTTAACAGAGTGTAGCTACTACAGTGATTACTCTGTTTAGCAGGTGATTGATTAGGAGCACTGCTGGAAATGTCACTTGCCCTGCTAATATATTTTCACCAAGGGAACATAGGGAAGGCTGTGTTAATACATTTTAATATGTTTACTCCGAGGGAGCAGAACAGAAATGTAACTTTGAAGAGTTATTTTTTCCCCCAGTTAAATGTGTTTTAGGTTTCAGCTTACAACTGCAGAGCTGCTACTGTATGTTGACAGAATATGTTTTGCTATTGCAGTCTTTACAGACAGTCTTTTCATACATTTCCAAGTTCTAATCCATTGGTGTTGTTTACTATGTAACGTGTTATTATGAAAATGATTCTTTAGGCTCAGGTTTATTCTATGGTATTTTCTGTGTTGTAGAACAAAGTGAAGTCTGTACTCTGATTGCACTCCTTCACTGATGATCATTGGGAATTAATGCTGGAAACATCACCGGCTGACGCACTTAAAAGGAAAATCCAACATCAAGAATTGTCAAGTAGAATTCATGTACGTTGTCCTCATTATCTTGGACCATGCAGTCAGTATTTGAAGTAACAGCTCTTTGTCCCAAAGCGATACATTCCAGAATGAAGGCTCTTATCTGAAATATCTTTGGGATGTACAGTACGGCATGCTGCTTTGAAAATGACCATAATCACACACTGTTTGTTTGAGCTTTGTCGTAGTAGGCATCCCCTGGTTTTAAGCGCTGTATGCCAAAAAGCTTGTTCATCGCCTTCACTAGAGCCAGACTGATGGGGATTAGTACACTTATGCTAATACATATTAGTGCACATACTGGTTTGGCAGTCTCTGGTAAATAACCAGCTTAAGGTATTTCTTTTAAGTCATTCCTTACTACATGGATACTTAGAGCACTATTTCAGCCATTAATTTAGGTACAAACAATGTAGTTTATGCTATCAATAATTAAAAAAAAAATATTATGCTATTTTATTGAACTGTCAAAAGCATGTGATACAATTGATTATTATTTGCTTTGGAGGAGATGATCTAGTATTGGTGAGTGTTCAGTCTGGGTTCTTGCAGGTACCAAAAGGTATTCCATATGGATCAATTTTCGGTTCTGTCTTTTTTATAATAATGATATTATCTCCTCTTTGAATAGCTGTCAAGTCCATCTTTATGCTGCAGCTGTGTACTGTATTACTGACTCTGTACAACGAGCTGTTGAGAACATTCAGCTATCCTTTAATTGTCTACAAGGTACATTTTTTAAACTTAAATTGATACTCAACGGAAACAAAACAAAATGAATGCTGTTTTCTAGAGCACTCTCTTTTGTAGAGGGGCATAATCAACATTGGTATATTTCTTTTTTATTGGTAAGCTACCACCTTAAGTCACAATAGTTCTGGATTGGAGCTTTGGACGTATTCAAACTCGCTCAAATGACTGGATTATGTTTGAGGTTCCCTGAGCATATTCTGATTTGGAAAGTCTGCATTTTCCTTTAATGCTCCTAATTCATTGAGCATTCTTCAACACAATTTAAAGATTGATACTCTTTCAGCCTATGCTTAGTTCAAAACCATGATCTCAAACCACTGTATATCAATGTCTAAATGTTTCAACTGATCTTTGTTTTTTTTTGTTTTTTTTATCTTTGTTTGTATCCTGTGTTTTTGTGTGATCTTCCCTGTTTTTATTTTGTTTTCTATCTAATTTTTCACTTTCACTTGACATCCCTGTAAAAAAGGGCAACATCAGTAAATGTTAAAATATTCAAGTAAAGGTTTGAATAAATACCATGAGTTACTTATGCTTAGTATACTAATGTAAGCAGAATTTTGTTGCAAAAAGAAATCACCCTACAGTTTATAGGTACAGTTTGCAGTAAAAGATCATAGTACGCATTCATAGCCTATTGAACCTCGTAGAAATTGGGTCCTTAAAATGGTTATAGGGAAATCATCGGTAGCCATGCTACCTCCATATTCCCACTGAAAAGCTATTCTTGAGTAATTTGTCTCCACGATAAAGATAGCTGCTTCCACTGACATCCAACCTATTTGGTAGCGCTCCTTAAATGGGCATTACCCTGAAAATCAATGCTCTCCTTACACATATCTTGAACAAAATAGTGCAAATCAATTTTGAGGCCTCTGTTGGTTGGAACAAATGTGTGCTCAGAACGTGGGATACCCATTTAATGTATTTGATCAATGAGTAAGTGCCGTTGGAAATGTTGCATTAGCTGTTGACATATTTTAACTAGGGGGGCACAGAAGGTGGTGAGGGTCCTCTGTTCAATTTTGGCCCTCGGCCATAGTTGGCCAGGAGCCCTATTAGTGTTTGGTTGGTTAGAATTATCATGTACAATGTGTCAGCAAAAGCTGTTAATACATGTACACCATGGGAGCACTTGCAATGCTGGGGAGTCCATTTAGCTCAGGGGCTTTGGCATCTTTCCAACAGCAGCAACTCTACATCAAGAATCACAGATTAAAGGAGTATGGCGATTGCAATTGTTGTGTCCACCATGGGAACTGAGTAGTTAATGGATTATGGATTCCATCCATTGAAAGATACATTCAGTGGGAATTCATGGTCCCAGTAGAGATGTGGATGGGGAGTGATTTGTTCATATCAAAATGGTGGGTGGTGGGCAGGTAAAATAATGTTGTCTGCACCTTTGTCTGGGGCGGCTGTGGCTCAGAGGTAAAGCTTGTCGTCTTTCATTTGAGAGATCGGCGGTTTGATCCTGGACTCCTCCAGTCTGCATATAGAAGTGTCCTTGGGCAAGACACTGAACTATGCTGGTACATACAGAGATGGTATGTGGATGTCCACTGCCGTCAGTATGAATGTCGATGTGTAAGGGTGAATGTGGCAGAAGTGTAACAGTGCCTTGAGTAGTCAGAAGACTAGAAATGTGCTACAGTATATACAAGTCTATTTACCTGTCCCCATCACTTATACTACGGTGTCGAGTGTGTCAGAAAATGTTGTATGGCAGACAAGACATCTGAAGATCTATTTTCTATACTCTAAAGGTTGATGACCAATTGGCTTTTGGGGAAGAGTGAGTGACGTATCAGGATGTTTTAATGTATAGAGGATGCAATACATTACTTTGCATTTTGCCAGCCTGCATTTAAGTTAAGCTGCAATAGATTCCAAAAATATTTTTATTTAAAAAGTTAACTAATCTGCCAAAGTTTTAATCACTCTGAAAGATGAATTTTCTCAAACTAATTTCAAATGCTAACATCTGTCCAAATCCCTGTTTGGCAATATGTGCACACGTTCTGACATTTGTTCTGGTTCCGCATGGTTTTAACTATATAGCCCCCTGGAAACCAAGACAGAAATTAGTGATTTTTAACAGGTATGAGGAGCTAGAATTGACAAAACATCTGTTCCAACTTTGGCTTGTGGCCAGTTACATGCTTTGGATACAAATATAGTTGACTCCAGTTGTTTTTTTACTGTCAGGTAATTTGGGGTCATTTTATACTCTTATTCCATGTGGGACAGCTCACAAACAGCATTGCTCACATGAAATTTTGGGAATTTAAAATAAATACATGATGTACGAATATCTCCTGATTATCTTTTACATTTACTTTCAATTTATTATTCTCAATTTATAAGTCTTAAAGCTTATAGATTTGAACTGTTTTTACTGACTCTAATGTTACTGCAAGAAACCTTTTCTGGAATTGTTACAGTCCAGTAATTAGAATGGTTTTTATCTCATCTCATCTAATCTTCATCCGCTTGGGTCGGGTCAAGGGGGCAGCAGCTTTAGCAGGGGACCCCAAACTTCCCTTTCCCGGGCCACATTAACCAGCTCTAACTGGGGGATCCCGAGGCGTTCCCAGGCCAGCGTGGAGATATAATCTCTCCACCTAGTCCTGGGTCTTCCCTGAGGCCTCCTCCCAGCTGGACGTGCCTGGAACACCTCCCTAGGGAGGCGCCCAGGGGGCATCCTTACTAGATGCCTGAACCACCTCAACTGGCTCCTTTCAACGCAAAGGAGCAGCGGCTCTACTCCGAGTTCCTCACGGATGGCTGAACTTCTCACCGTATCTCTAAGGGAGACTCTGCCACCCTCCTGAGAAAACACATTTCGGCCGCCTGTACCCGCGACCTCGTTCTTTTGGTCATGACCCAGCTTTCATGACCATAGGTGAGGGTAGGAAAGAAGATTGACCGGTAGATCGAGAGCTTTGCCTTCCGGCTCAGCTCTCTTTTCGTCACAACGGTGCGGTAGAGCGACTGCAACACCGTCCCCGCTGCTCCGATTCTCCGGCCAAACTCACGCTCCATCGTCCCCTCACTCGTGAACATGATCCAGAGGTACTTGAACTCCTTCACTTGGGGTAAGGACTCATTCCCTACCTGGAGTAAGCTGGAGTAATCTGAGGCCATGCTGAGAGCCATGGCCTCAGATTTAGAGGTGCTGATCCTCATCCCAGCCATTTCACACTCGGCTGTGAACCGATCCAGTGAGTCCTGAAGGTCACTGACCGACGATGCCACCAGGACCACATAATCTGCAAAAAGCAGAGACGAGATCCTCAGCCCACCGAGCTGCAACCCCTCCCGACCACGACTACGCCTCGATATTCTGTCCATGAAAATGGACTCTCTGACAGGATTGGTGACAAAGTGCACCCCTGGCGGAGGCCAACCCCCACCGGGAACGAATCCGACTTACTGCCGAGGATCTGGACACAGCTCTCGCTTTGGGTGTACAGAGATTGGATGGCCCACAGAAGTGACCTCCTCACCCCATACTCCCGCAGCACCTCCCACAGTATCTCCAGAGGGACCCGGTCATATGCCTTCTCCAGATCCACAAAACACATGTAGACTGGATGAGCATACTCCCAGGCCCCCTCCAGGATCCTTGTGAGAATAAACAGCTGGTCCGTTGTTCCACGTCCAGGACGGAATCCACATTGTTCCTCTTCAATCCGAGGTTCGACTATAGGACGAACCCTCCTTTCCAGCACCTTGGAGTAGACTTTACCAGGGAGGAAACCCGGCCACCAGGCGCTCGCCGGCGAGCCCTCCGCCTGGGCCTGGCTCCACACGGGGGCCCCGGGCTTCCTCCGGGCAGGGTCTCTCTTACTCTTCGTTGTTTAGTCCATTGAGTCTTTGTGAACCATTCTAAGTCCGGCCCCTCGCCTGAGACCACTTTGCCATGGGAGACCCTACCAGGAGCACTAGGCTCCAGACAACACAGCCCTCAGGTTCACAGGGACACACAAACCTCTCCGGGAACCATCACCATGGTTTTTAGTTTGATGTAAATGAATTCACGGTGGTTGGCTTTTTCTAGTAGCAACTGCTTTAGTGCATCCATATCAGATTCAAGGAACTCTTTTTTTTACTATTTTTAGTGGATGGATAGCTAGTATGCGTCACTATATTTTTATACTGCAGGAGAGCATCAGATTAGAAGTGCCAACCACATACCACACCACATACCAGCTTCATATAAGGAAAACTTTGCTATTAAGGCAACATTTTTTCACATATTACAGAAACCCCTATCAGTTGTTACATTAGACTTGAGTTTACATTTTGACAGGCTGGGTTGTGAAATTTCTGTCAATCTATTGTTACTAGGGATGTCCGATAATATCGGCCCACCGATATTATCGGCCGATATTGAGTTAAAAATGTAATATCGGGAATTATCGGTATCAGGTTTTTACAACCGATGTTAGTTCTGTAGGCTTCAGCATATCCGAGTGTACGTGAATGCAACATGGGACGTTTACAGGCGCGTGCTTGATGACGTATAACAACAACAACATGCTAGGTTGCTAACCGTGGCTAACAAGCTTCAGCTCTCCCGGTGCATGAGATGTCCGTGGTTTGGAAGTATTTCCAAGTGTCACCTACTAACAGTAAATGTGCACTTTGCAATGACTGCAAGTTGTCTTCCTTTAATACATCAAATTTGATCACCCACCTCAAGAAGAATCATGCAGAGTTATATGCTACATCTGTGCAGCAAAGTGATGGAAAGAGGCAACAGCCGACACCGAGAAACAAACTTCTTCTATCGTTCAGGATGCCGGATTCACCAAACGTGTGGAGTTCCTCGAGCAACGCTATGTCGTGCCCAGTCGCGAGTATTTGTCAGACCAGTGCTTACCCGAATTGCACAGCATTGTTTACAGTCACGTTGAGAAGCTAATTTCTGGTGATGTAGCCATTAGATCCAATACAGGTTAGCATGTTGAGCTTAACTGCTAATTTATTGATTGTATTATTTGCCAAGTTACGGCCGGTTACTCAGTCTGGAAAAAGAAAACTAAGTTTGTTTACTACTCTGGACTGAAGCTATGCATCTTCCTTGTTTTGATAATGTCTGTAGTTTTGTTTGAGGCAATATATTCTCTCTAAAAACACAAACAAATAAATGAATGGCACTTTTTTCAATAACTTATTTTGTACAGACTGTGTTTACATTTGAAAAGCCGTGTTGCATTTATGTATGCATCCAGTGGGGCATCACAATAAAATTAGGCATAATGTGTTAATTCCATAATAGGTGATATGTGATGAATTTTGGTGTAAAAAGACTGCATATATCGGTATCGGGTGATATCGGTATCGGAAATTAAGGGTTGGACAATATCGGAATATCGGATATCGGCAGAAAAGCCAATATCGAGCATCCCTAATTGTTACTAGTCTTACCAGTCTAGTTTTTACTGTTTTTATGTTTTTTTTTAATTCATTCCTTTTTGGTTATAGATAATTAACATATCATACAGAACAAGCTATTTATGCATGCATAAGGGCATGGAGAGAAAAGATGAACAGACACTGACCGGGCGGTCACGGCTGTCAACACTTAATGCATTTTGGTTACTTATTGTAACCCCAGATTCTATGAATATAACCCCGCACTCATGTGCAGTTGTGAAGATTTCTTTCCCATCACTGTGCAAAGCACAGTTTGCCACTTCAGGTCTACGGTATATAATACCTTCGAGACCAGATATATGCTCCCAATCCAAACTTTTTTCTTTAGCTAATAGAGGTGGGGCAGTTGAGCCACGCCTATATTCAATCTTGGGTTACAATATGTAACCAGGCTTTGCCGTCTAAGTAGCTTTCGGCTATTGGGTTAAGGGCGAAGCTGATGTGGTCAATGCCCTTCTGTGCCACCACAATACACAAGCATTTTACACACAATTAAAATAAAAAACCAAAACACAGTGTCCAAAGATAAAAGGCTGTACCGTAGACCCTCTGATCTAAGCCCTATGTGGATGTTCAGAGAGAAGCATTACACTCATTCATGTGACACACCTGCTGCTCTGGAGAGCAAGTGTGACAGGTACGCATTTTAAATAGTCTCAGGTAAATAAGCTCACTCATCTCCAATGGTGTGAACAAAAGAAGGTTGCAACATGGCACACTCGGCTTACAAAAACACGTGTCACACACAGCAAACTTATGTTGGGAGAGTAAGCGGGGATAGCTCTTAAGCACTGTGGCAGTCCCAGAGGCTGCTAATAAAAGTAAAAAAAATAGTTAGAGCATATGCCCACTTGCAATGCATAAGAGCTCTGTGCCAAGATCTGCATGTGTCCAGATCTGATCACCAAGCATCTTCAACACTGTGCGAGTCAGATAGGACTCAGTCATGTCATTCAATGAAACGAGATGGTTAAGCCAATGATACTTCTGCATATATGTTTGGCACTGTCATACCTCTCTTCTTTTAGCAGAGTAGTGGAAAAGGACAGACCCCACAGCAGGAGGCTCCTGGTTATGTCTAGCAACTGAGCTTAGCGAACACTGGCCGGCTATGTAGCTTAAGTTGCTGTACTCATGGTGTCTGTTTTCACCACTGTTTGTCACTGACAGAGGGCCAAAGCATTTCAGCATTTCAGCACTGTGGACAGCTCCAAGCCATTTATGTGGAGAGATGGAGGTCAGGTAACATGCATCCTTTGTGATGCATCTGGTTAAGGTGGAAACAAGCCAGGACATCTCTGCGGGTTATCCAGAAATCACAGAACCTGAGTTACGTCCATAACTCTCGTTTCTCATTTAAGGAAGACCTAGAGGAATAGCCACATTCCATGACACACAACGCCATCACCACTTTGTGTGGTGATGGTATGGACGGAGTCCAACGGCCAGCAGTTCAACATCCGGGCTACAGAGCTGTTCTTTAATGGCGATATGACCAGAATTACACCATCTGCTCTTTACTAAAACGGCAAGCCTCCCTCTTTTCTTTTTACCGCTCTCAGTGCAGTCCCGCTCAGCCCAAATGGTGTGGAAGCCATCCAAGGAGACGTTCTGGTCCGTAACGCCCTGTGCAGCCATGTCTCCATAAAACACATCAGACTGCACTTACGGTAATCCAGGTGGCTCCACGTTAGCCCCGTCAGTTCATCCTTTTTGTTGTAGAGAGACCACACAATCCCCATAACAACAGAGGGGAGACACGGCTTAAATCTTCACCTCTCCATAAGCCCGTCCCGTCTCAACCCTCCTCTATTGCCCTGACGTTGCTTCCCACCTCTGCATCCCCGATGTGTTTTTCTCAAGAGTTCGGGTGGAATATCTGATGGTCTGGCCGCTATGCCAGCCTGCATTAGCGCGATCAGCTGTTCTCCGGAGTAAACAAAGGCAGCGTGTCCCGTTGGAAGCGGCATGGATAAAAACAGCATTAAAAGAAAAAACATGAAAACATTCGAAAGTAGCCTCATTGTAGAGGGCAGAACTTCACGGAAATTAGGGTGAAGAAACAGAACGAACATAAGAGAGAGGCCCTTGCTTTGAATTACTTTAGCACATCTGCCCCCACAGGACATCACTAGTTTCTCACATTGCTCTGGTCTGATCTTGGTCCATTCTTCTTGCAGTCTCTTCCACAGTTCGGTAACATTCTCCCAGGCCGAGCAGGTGGATGGACCCAACATGGGTCAGCAATGGGCCTTGAGAGAGCTGCAGCCCAGAAAAGCCCATCAAGATAATGGAGCCGTGCAGTTCCTGGCTGTCTTTGGAAGCTGGGACATGTCACATGTGAAAACACACTTCTATTGTGCCAGCACCATTTTAAGTTTAACGATATTATAAATAATAAAGCCAAGCAGATGGTAGAGTGAGGGACTGAGGCAAGTCTCACGGCTAGTGTGGACATGGGAGGGTATGATGTGGCATGTTTCACAGGTTGGACACAGGAGGGCCGCTTCAGTGAGATGAAGACATGTTTTTTTTCTTCATTTACCTGACAGGTGACTGCATCAAATGCTGAAGAAAAATTGGGAGCAGTTCTCTGGTCTCAAAGTACCATAGATACGGACCTGAGGGGGCCAACTGTGCAGAGCACAGTGGCGTGAATTAAATCTTCACTGCTCGTGCACAGGGATAAATACAATAGCAGAAGCTACTTGGAGAGCGACGCCTAAAAGAAATAGAAGTAGATTATTAGGTTTTTTTCTGCAGCACGAAGGGTCTGCATAGCTTATGTCCCTATTTTTTTTCTATACATTTCTATGTAAGTAGCCTATAACATTACATAAGGCAGAACGGACACTGGGTACAACAGTACAATATACTGCAAATGAACACTGCCCTCAGTCCGTCAGAGGAGAGGAAGTTTTTTGGCACCTGAATATACATTAATTTATATAAATTCCCTAAAATTGGTTTATCTAAAATGGCACTTTGTTCACGAGAGAGCCTCCTTCTTTATATTGTAATGGCACTACTACACTTTGTTGGGAAGAGAGGAGCTAAGACAGCGGGTCACAGCTGTGTTCTACAGAAAGTAGGATACAATTATCTGTGCACCAGGTTTCAGGAAGATACTGTTGAGTAATTTTTAAAAAGCCTTAATCAACACCTCTCTCATCCACCCCTTCCTGTTTCCCTCACTTCCTTATTCCATCTGGCTATCATCTTTTACTTTTGTCAACCTTCATTTGTTCTTTTCCATTTAACATAACTTTTGTTTCCCCTCTTTCTGTCCTTTTGCTTTGCATTCTTCTCTCCCGTTATTCTGCTTTCAATGTTACTGTTCTTTGCCTCAATCGCGTCACCTTTCTCCCTTTACTCACTTCTGTATCGCTATTAAAATGTATCCCTGGCCTATGTAGAGTTTCCATAGCAACACACTGACCTACCCTAAGGCTGTGAAAGGCTGGAAGGGACAACCGCAACAGATGAGCAATATCAGTCACTTGCAGTAGACAGATCAAAGGAGCTCCAGCAGAAACACACACACACAAACACACACACACACACACACACACACACACACACACACACACACACACACACATATATATATATATATATATATATATATATATATTATATTTATGTATATATGCATGCATAGGGTTTCAACCTGAAGTTGCTAACGTTTTATATAAAAATCTTTTTTTCCCACGTTTGCTGAAACTGTCACTATATCCTATATCCAGCAATATGAGACAGACGATCTGTGACAAGTCATGTGCCACTGCATTCACCTGAGAGAAATCTCTAAAGCAGCGTCAATGGCTTCTTGTAAACTCTGATCAAACTTTGAAATCCATTAGTACTGATCAAAAATTAATCAAATTAAGTGTATACAAAGATATATTTTAGTGTGCGGTTTAGCTGTAAAATTTGTAATTTGTGACCAAGTTGAGCCAAAATCAAGCACTGCCCAAAAGCTGCCCGGCTGGAATAACTTTAATTTATAATATAACTTAATGTGAGAATTAAACAATACAGTAACATAATCTTGATTCATATCTGAGCGCGGCCTTGTTTTACAGTTTGATCAAAGTCTCTCTGATTGGTTATTTTAGTTTGGTCGTAGTGGAATCTTTTAGAGGCCATCAGGAGCATTCAGGGAGCAACAAGTGAAGATACATTACTTTTTCACAGATCATCTGTCTCATAGTATTGTCAGGATTAAGTGACATTTGTTTCACATGTGAAAAAAACTTCAGCTTTAGGACCCAAACACACACACACACACACACACACACACACACACACACACACACAGAAAGCTACCTAATTGATGGTGGGTGGTACAAGTGGAAAAATGACTTCCCCACCAACACACAGACAGCTTAAACTGGGCTCTAGTTCCCACGTCAAGTTAGTGACTGGGAAGTATGTAAGGGATTCTATTCTCTTGCAGTATCAGAATAGAATAGCCAACTTCCACAAGCTTTTAATTTCATAAGATTACATTTTGTATCTTTGTATCTATGAGTGTACACAGTTATATGAACATGTTGTGTGCTGTACTTCTCTGTATGGAGCATTTTATTCTTACAAAATCAGCTTTATTGAGATAATGAGACATCTGTGTTGTCCAATTATAATGCACGCTTAAAATAACCCCAAAAGACCTTGCCTTGCAAATCATTCAAATAAATAACATGGAAAACAAAGGACTTATCCAATATTAAGCAATCAAAGTGATTATGCTACTGAATACATTCAGCTAATTTGAACTTCCCCGGCTTGAGGTTACAGCTTAACAAGGTTGTATAGTACTGATTAAAGACAAGGCAAACAAATCAAAGCACTGTGCATACAGCCATTATTACTCTCTTGATCTACACTGTAAATAAGTTGCAATAATACAAAATAATGCGGATTATTGATTGCAACTTAAAACAAGCAATGTATCATTTATGATATCATTTAAAAAAGTACCATCTTAAAAAACAACAACAAAAAAACAGCATATACCTAAGTAAAAACTGATGCAATTGGTTTAAAAACGATTAAGATAGCCTACATACCTCATTGTACCAGAGGGCAATGTGAGGCAGCACAGCTTCCAAACCTGCAGAACCAACTGTATTAAAATTCAATATGCACAGCACAGCTTATCATTAAAAATAGTATCTGTTTTTTGTAAGATGCAAATTTCTTCCTAGTTAAATAAAACACAAAAATGTATTCATTAAATTCTAGTCTTGAATTAAAAATAAACATTATTATTTGATTAAAGTGAAGGTTTTTCATTTTTCATCTGTTATTTATTTGGTAACTTTAACAGATTTCATTTCAGCACCAGGAGCTGTCCATATTAAACCGCCCTATGCATGGTGCAGAACCCAACTCTGTAGAACCTGTATCTGCTTTCCACATTGGATATTGATTTTGTGTGTAATTTTCAGTCAATTTCATTGTAACAGTAGATTTCCAAAACATGCCTACAAGTTGATATAGCTCAACAAGGGAGAAGCTTGGGGGTCTATGGAAGTATTCCTTTAATATAAAACCCCTTAAATACAGTTCAATCCACACATGCACTTTACATACATATATATCAGAATATGAAGCTTTTTACAAGTGGGATATCTTGTCAAAATGAAGTTTCATACAGTACGTATATACTGTATCTCACATGCATTCGACATTAGCGGTTATTCCACTGTTTTTAACATAAAGTCAAAGGAGCATGTTGTGATTCAAACATCTCTTCTCAACAAACCAGACTCCCCTCCTCTAAATTTTAAATGATTTCTCAAAGATTATTAAGTTAAGTTAAGTGAGATTACCTGGATACTCACAACACTTTATCCTCCCAAAATACCCCCTGATTATTTGAGACATCAGTTCCAATGAGGGAATACCTCTGAGTACCAAGATGGCTTGTTAAAACATGGCAGCCTGGCAGACACAGGACTGTACGGTAGAGTGTAACTAACGACTTGGCTCAGACGCGTGATCCCTTCCATCCTCTCGTCTTTTTCTTCCCTCTGTCCATCCTTCAGTCAGTGCTTTAGTTTGAGTTTTGAATATGGTTGTGTCTCACCTTGTTAAAACAAAGCAAGCAGCATGTTTGCACAGAGGAAGGCATGGTCAGCTGAGTGTGAGTAACTTGCCTCTGATGCATGACTTCATACGATCCAAATAATGAGTCAATTAGTGTAAATTATACATGTTTAGGGCCCACTGCAATTAGTTAACCTCTCTCTTTTCCTGTCTGACTGGAGTCTTCATCTTTACCCTTTCCTGTCTCTTCCTCCTCTCATCCTCTCCATTCTCCCCCTGTCTCCTTTTCTCCATCATTCTGTCTATAGTCCCCCTCCTCTTACTTCTCTCTCCTGTGTCTCTTTATCTTCCTTTCTTTTCTCCACTTCCTCTCTCTTTTTGTCTCCCTCTCATCCTCCACCCTTCCTCTTTCTCTCTGTCCTAGTTCTCAGGGTCTCATGGTGAAGCTTTGTCTAATTACCATGCTAGCGTTTAATTGGAACAGCCTCCACAAACACACATATTGACCGACTGAATACCCTTACATGTAGACGCACTGCACTGTGCAAAAATTAACCATTTGGATACACACGCAGGCATTACACACCCAGCAAGTTAACATGCTCCAGTTATACGAATACACACAGCTCAAACCAGGGTCAGATACCGTGGAGTTTGTCCAGATTGTAGTACAGTCACTGTGCTGATGCCCCTTCTGCAGAGCTGAGGCCTGTTGGCTACAGTCAGAGTTTAATTTTGGCCTAGTTATTTGTAGTTAGCCTGCAGAGTTGTGTTATCTAAGATATGGCAACAATATATGTACAATAGAGAAAACAATGATAGCCAGTCATCTCAATATCACACAGTAGGATTATGCGATATGGCACTATGTATTGTATGACGATAGAAAAATGTCTATCATTTCAAATTTTGCTATGTATTTTATCTCCCGGTGTCATAAATCATGGACTGAGGTATGTGAAGATGAAGTGTGCCGAAGGAGTCGCTCTGAGCGATAGGTGGGGCTATAGACTGTTTCTCTCTTTGTTAAATCACCAGACAGCCACTGTAACACACACACAGACCAGTCAACACACACCACAGGCCACAGTGTTTCACTGGAATTAATATTTATGTTATAAAAACAAATACTTTAAATATGATGCCCATATCAGAATTTAGAAATCACATCACCTCCGCTGTGTGACCGTGAAGCACTGAACTCACGTGCACCTGGATTTGTGCACCTGCAGCTGTCTGTTAGGCACTCGCCGCCCAGGATCAGAGAGTTTATTATTTCCACACGTTCACAGTGCAATTAAAAATAAGAAATAGTCAAATAATGTACCGGGAAAACATATTTTGCAGTCTGCCTCTATTGATAGCCTACATTAAGCAAATAACTGTATATATACAAAAAAATTATATATCAAATTTTTTTTTACAGAAAATGTGCTGTATCTTGATACATATTGTTATCGGGATATGAAATTATGTATATGGTGATATGAGATTTTTGTCATATCGCCCTACCACACAGTCACTTTCGCATATTTTTTGGTTTCTAGCAAACCAAACATGCATACTTATTTTGTGTTCGTGATTCTGATGTTAAGCATTTGGTCTGTTTCCATATAGCATATGAATGCAGAATCTACAGGCAATGGGACAAGACTCTGGTATCGGAAGTGTTCAGGTTTTTGTTTATAGTCTGTATGTAGTCTGTAGTCTGAGTTCTACTGATAAATAACGTTTGAGTGAGCTTTGGTTGCATGCAGGCAAACAGTCTGCGTGGGAAGCAAAAGAGTCAGAATATATTGGCTGAAATGCAATCTCAGAACTCTTTCATCTGACAACTATTTCACTTTCATTAGCTTTTTATATGTTTATTGAGCTTTTTTCTTCACTTTTCTTTTGGGAAATACTTGATAGTTATCAGGCAAGTAAAAATTACTCAAATGAAACGTTCTCAGAAGCTGAAATTAGTCTTTGTTTGAACAAACGTCTAGTTCATATGCGACCAGCAATGTTCGGTCACAAATACACATTGATTTGTTCTAAAGGGTTACAAGCCAAGATGTTTGGAAGATCACTTTCCTGCATCATATATTGGCACAAAATACAGCCATGATTATAAATGTGATACATTTTCTGCTAGGCTCTTCTTTGGTCGGTTGATTTATTTAGTTGTTCTTTATTTTATTTTTTCTTTGTAGTAAAAATTAATTAATTAAATATTATATATTTTCTATTATTATGCAATATTAAAAAAAAAACGATATAATCATCTCTGACAATCTCTGTTTCCTTCTTTGTGTTTCAGTCCTGCCCAGCCACACATGTGGCACCCCTGGCCTCATCCCAAGTGGAGTCATACATGGCTCGCGGTACAACATGGGGGACAAGATCCGATACAGCTGCGAGTCAGGTTTTGTATTGGAAGGACACAGTATCCTCACATGTATTGTATCACCTGGCAGCGGAGCACAGTGGGACTTCCCATCACCATTTTGTAGAGGTGCGATTTTCTTTCTTACCTTCTCTTAAATGTCAGCCATTTAGATCTATTCTTGTTCTTGAAATATGTCATATAAGTAAAGATGTTCTACCAATTCCGAAACCTTGCGTATCAGTCGATTCGATACCAGTGCTTATTATTTATTTTTTTATTTTGGATGTGATATTATTGTTATAAATTACCATATGGCCTGGATTAGTTTAAACCCTTTGTAAACATTAACATATACATACAGAGAATGAATGCAATACAACTTTCTTTTATTATATTGTTTGACAGCCCTTAATAACAGAAAAAGAACATGAATACAATACTTCAAAATAGACTTTTTTCAGGGCTAAAGGTGGTATCACAACGGTGCGGTAGATTCTCCAGCCAAACTCACGCTCCATCATCCCCTCACTCGTGAACATGATCCCAAGGTAGTTAAACTCCTTCACTTTGGGTAAGGACTCATTCCCTACCTGGAGTAAGCAATCCACCGGTTTCCTGCTGAGAGCCATGGCCTCAGATTTAGAGGTGCTGATCCTCATCCCAGCCGTTTCACACTCGGCTGCGAACCGATCCAGTAAGTGCTGAAGGTCACTGACTGACGATGCCATCAGGATCACATCATCTGCAAAAAGCAGAGACGAGATGCACTGTTGTGACAAAAAGAGAGCTGAGCCGGAAGGCAAAGCTCTCGATCTACCAGTCAATCTTCGTTCCTACCCTCACCTATGGTCATGAAAGCTGGGTCATGACCGAAAGAACGAGGTCGCGGGTAAAAGCGGACGAAATGGGAGTCCAGCTGGGAGGAGGCCTCTGGGAAAACCCAGGACTAGGTAGGGAGATTATATCTCCACACTGGCAATATACTTGAGACACTTGAGATGAGATGAGATGAGATAAAGGTGGTATCAGATTAGTGCATAGAATCGTGCACTCGCCGATACCAATACCAGCATTTAGGGCAGTATCAGAGGTATTTCCCATACTGACATCGGTATCGGAATAACTCTAGATAAAAGTATGTCATACCTTATGACGATATGATATATGTTATGATATGACAAACACACAGTCTCCTCTCCCAAAACAGTTAATAACCACTGTTAGTTTGTAAGTGAAATGTAATTGGTGCAGTCACAGGCCGAAGGAAGATGAGAAGCCCTGGTGAATTGATTACTTTTAAAGCACAGCAAGGTCTGACTCAAATTACGTAACAAACCATTGTATGAAGCAAATAGAGCCCAAAATCCTCAAACAAAACCCTTCTAATGGTTCATTAGTCTACAGACTAGAACAGCTCTGTCAAGGTTTTTACTGTTAGGGCCAGTAGATGGTTGAACAGCTCAGCTCAGAGATTCAGTATGTTCTGATAAGTCTCTGCAAAACTCACTTTGATTTATTTGTTTTTTTTTTCAATTCTTTAATTAATTAATTGGAAAATAATAACACCTTTGGAAGTTGTTAAATTCTTATTGGCATGCGTATTATGTTATTTGAAAAAAATTAATAATGTTATACTGTATGTTATGTATGAAATTAATCTATTGAACATATTATAAAAATGAAACAATTACACTAAATGCCTATCAATTAATTAATCAGTCAATGGAAACTTGATTTAAAAATGATGTACAAATACAGTTCAAAAATAAACAGCAAGACATGCACATGAGAAATAAAAATTACCAAAAGAGAAAATAATAAAAAACTAAATACAAAAGATAAAAAAACAACAACTATTAAATAGATCAAATACAATGACAAATGAACTAGATAATTATCATGCCAACCCAAGAAAGGAAGCACGAAAAGACATACATTAAATATGAGAAATACTATTCTTATTCTTTGTCCTACTACCATGTCTCTTTTCAGCGGAAGGAGCATGTGGTGGTACGTTACGAGGAACGGCAGGTTCAATAACCAGCCCTGGATACCCCGCAGAGTATGACAACAACCTGGACTGTACGTGGTCAATCCTCTCTGAACCTGGGGACACCATAGCTCTTGTCTTCAATGACTTCCTATTAGAGGACAAATATGACTTCCTGGAAATCAGCGGGACAGAAGCACCGAGCATATGGTGAGATACATTACATACGCAGACCACAATGATACAACTACTGATTGATTAGCTGCACAGGAGTCCTGTTGATTTTCCTGATGTATTCAAATCCCACAGAGAAGGTGATACATTGTTGTTTTCACTCCCATTTTTTGTTGTCAAGATGTCTCTGTTGTACTAGCAAACACTCTGGTTTTTAAATTTAGAGTTCTGTTAGAATTCACTTTGGTTTGTTCAGAATATCACACATCTCCCTTGAAGGTTTAAAAGTGTTTTTTCAGGGGTGGAGGCAAAATGTCAATTAGACGTGCAAGGTTGTTGCTATTTCAAGTTGCGGGAACTGCTGGGGAAATCTAGAGAGGGGAAACTAGTTTGGCCTCCCTCAGTAATAACAACATAAAATCAAAGGTAGTAGACCTGGTTTTCTGTTTATATATATATATATATATATATATATATATATATACACTGGTCAAACGAACTAAACGTTACCCGTGAAACGTGCTTGGGCACGGTACGGATGGACAGTGTGAGTGCGCCCTAAGAAAGAGATTTTTTTTTAAAAACATATTTTTATTTGACTCTTATTTAACAACAATACACAAGCATAATAAACTAACACAAAATATAGACAACCAAACAAAACAAACCAAGATAAAAACAAAACAATGGGGGTTCAAAGAAGCCTTAATAGACATCCAGACATACATCTGGAAAGCCTGAAACGCTTTGCACTTCAATGTCATACCATATCCATACCATGTCATACCCATAAGATTTTCATCTAGTTTATTGTCTGTTTAGTTACTATCAAAGAGTGAGTTAAAACAATGGTGATTGACCATGTGACCCAATAATGAAAGCACTAAAGAGTATAACAATCTGAGTGTCTGTGACGACATTCCCGGGCTAACTATAAATAAGCTGCCATGTTAGTGACGCTGCTGACACTGGTTGGTCTGCCTGCCCAGATCGTCGGTTATGCTGCATTCACGTGTAATTGGAAAATGGGGAACTTCCAACTTCTGAGTAAGGCTTGCAGTAGGACAGAAGTTAGTTTGTGTGTGTGTGTGTGTGTGTGTGTGGTGTGTGTGTGTGTGTGTGTGTGTGTGTGTGTGTGTGTGTGTGTGTGTGTGTGTGTGTGTGTGTGTGTGTGTGTGTGTGTGTGTGTGTGTGTGTGTGTCTGTGTGTTTGTGTGTGGATTTCAGAGGGTCACATATAGGGGACCGACTGGAAGTAGAGAGGTGAATGTGTTTCAATAAAGTTTACAAAAGCGCAAATAAAAAAGTCAACACAACGGGAACAACATGACGGCTCTGAGTACAGCTTTAAATCACTGTATCATGATTTAATATATTTTTTTTCTAAAAAAGAGCATCATATCTTTAATCTTTTGCTTAAAAAATAAGATGCACTCATTGTTAGTCTTCCTGTTTTATCATTGTTGAAGCATCTCAAAGGATCTGCAAAACTGGGCAGGGTGACTTGGCATTTTCAATTCTAGTTGCTAAACGAATCAAAGTATTTTTTTAATCTTCTCTCAATGGTAAACAAGATTCTTAGAATGGATTTACAGATCACCATTTCCTCTAGAAACCTCCCCCATTTTTCACACTCTCTTTACTTCAACTGATAGTTGACATTGTCTTTGTGTAGAAAGTGGTTCATGATTGTGGCTCAACTTGCAGAAGAATAGAATGGATAGGACAACAAATAAATAAGTGGAGTGAAGGAGGCAGAGAGGACAGCACTAGATGGAAACAAAAGGAATGGAGAATAATTGCACGTTTAGTTCTGTCACCAGCAGAGCGGTACACATCAACCATGGCATTCCCATGGTACTGTGTGTGTGTGTGTGTGTGTGTGTGTGTGTGTGTGTGTGTGTGTGTGTGTGTGTGTGTGTGTGTTTGTGTCTCAGTGAGTTTGTGTGTCAGTGGCAGGTCTTAAGTGGCCCTCCGACTGTGTGAGCTGTTGATCGTTTCTCTTGGCTTTGACAGATTACACACACTCAAGTGACCACACACATACACACATAGCTTGTCTTTGACAGTATAACATTCAAGGACCACTGTCAGCCCACCCTCTGCAATACAGGGGGAGAGATAGGGAGCATGCTCGAAAGTACACCACATAGAAAACAGTGACCGCAGCAAGTAAAGCCTTTTGATGCAACTATTCTGGTTTCATGTGTTTGTTTTGAAATTATTGCAAGGAATGTTGTATCTCACAGTACACAACACTAACAGTAGTTGTGTGTGAGAAAGTGTTTTGTTTGCTTTTTATTTTTGCATTTTTTTTAAATTTTATAGGTTACAGAGTGAATCTGCTAGCATATTGTTACAACACTGGGGCAAAATAGAGCGGGAGAGAGCGAGGGGGTACACAACAAAGGTCCTGAGTTGGAATCAAACAGATGTTGCAATTATATAGTTTGTATTTAAATAGCCATAGGCCAGCCAGACATCTTGTATATTTCAGAGAGTTCTCTGACGCCAGGCCTAAAACAATATAATTATTAAAAAATAAACCTAAATGGGCTCCTGTCACACACTTTGTAATACTATCCGAAATACTTTTCTCACGTGGTGGGATTAAGAGGTGATTGACATTTTCACTGAGGCATGTGAGCAGGTCATTGTGAAAATGACTGACACCTGACAGGACCTCTGTGACGGGTTCTTCCTGTTTACCGTGAGCTTTTTCTGATTGGCTGTCCCAAAAGCAATTTCCTGTTTTATGTTCCTGTCTGCTAGCCAGCAGGTTGAATGTCAGGTTGACTAGCTGTCACACACACAGACACACACACAGACACACACACACAAACACACACACACACACACACACACACACACACACACACACACACACACACACACACACACACACAGTGATTCAAGTTTGTCAGAATAGAATTATGGCCATATCATGTTATGTATGTTATTCTTTGTCTTCTTTGTAGAAATTTACATTTTAGTTTTGCAGACAGTTACAAGTAAATGTGTAACTGTTTTTTTCCGGCCCACTAAATGATCAAAACATTTTTAAACTTTAAAGGGGAACTACGCCCATTTTCAAAACTAATACATTATTACTATATGGTCTTAATCAGTCCAATGTAAGTATAAATATTAGTTAACATGAACAACTCTCTCCCAAATGTGTGAGTGCTAAAACTCAAACCATCAAGTATAGAAACTGGAACTGCTCCATGGACAGGGAATTGGGAAAGATTACTACTATAGTATAAAAACTAATTTGGGTATTAAAAATAGAAAACAAACTAAAAAAAAACAGTCTCCCATTCATTGTGTGTGTTGAGCAGCTCCAGACTTTATACTTTATGACATCCCAAATTTGAGACTGATTGAACTTTCCAAGGGCATTGAAATAACATATTTGCATTATTAATTTAGGTGGTCTTCCCTTTTAATCTAATTTGAAGGATTATGTCCTAATAATCTAACAGTTGTATTCAGTTTTCAGGTTTCAACTAACCTTTGAAACCTACCTCCTGAGTGAGGTCAAACTGAATGTAGAGTGCAGTTACTGGCTAATGTGAACTTTATTTCACTGGGATTATTCATGAAATATAAAGAAGACTGCACAGAGGACGGGGTGAAGAATACAGGCAGACAACTAAGAGACGAAGTGAGTGACAGAGATAGGGTCAGAAAGACAGAAGACCTCCAGGCATTTGTGTTGCATGTGCCTACTGTAGTAGTCCAATGGCTTTATCACACTATATGGTTTATAATAAATATTTCTTAATGTTTCTCTGTTTAGCAAGTGAGATGTCAACAGAACTTACACAGCTGATCATGTATGCAGTCAACAGTATGTATTAGCACAGGTTTTCCTGATTCTTCTGGGAAAACAAGTGATCTGACCAGTAAACTAAATTCAGAAAGAAGACTTTTTCAGAAAGCTGATAATGCGAAGTAAGGCGGCCTGTTTGTCCGAGCAGCAAGAGTGGCTTTCTTCATTTCATTACATGGTCTACAGAGGCAACTGTTCACAGTTTTTACAGTCCTTAGTTTACTATACATTTGTATGTGTGTGTAACAGGATTTTGATGATCTGAATATGAAAAACACACCGCAGCATATCCTGAATAAAGGCTTTACACTGAATATAGGCATGCAGTTGCAGGCATTACCTTAAAATCTGAAGTGATTTTCTTTCTGATTGCTAAAAAATGTTCATCGGTTTTGTAGTCGTTTACAGCATGTGTTTACTGCTTTAAAACCCTGCTAATACTTTTTACAAACTCTTACCCCTACCCTTTCCACCATTTTCTCTCTTTTTTTTTTTTTTTACTGCACTCTTGACTTTCCCTCTGGCTATCCCTCCTTTTCTGCCCCCACCCCCCCCCCCCCATGTCTATAAAAACACACAACAAACCGAACTGCTTAAAGCCCAACAGTTTTAGTTCTGTAATTTTTTTTTAAAACTGAAGGAATTCGTACTCTGCTAAAGGCCATTATATCGAAGGAGCATGGCCAAAAGGGATTATTTGTATTTTGTTGCTTATTACTCACTACATTATTCATATTGATTTTAACTTATTTGCGGGTGCTGAAAACTAAAAAATGTGCCGTAATGTATCAGCACCATGATAGTCTGGGATTTTTAATTAGTGATTTGTCATGATGATTTAAAGAGGCTGGTGGGATCTCTGAATTTTTACATTAAATGAATTCCTTCCCACCCTATCTTGTCCACACTTCTAACAAAATGAGTGGCCCTAATTGCTAATTATTTCTTATATTGAGTAACATGATCACTACACATAATGCAATGAAACTATTACTTACAAATAAGGTCTCCTTCCTTAGTCCATGACACCTGCAGTAATCAAGTTTGTGCTTCAAGAAATCTGGTACAGATATCCATGATCCATGATTTATTTATTCCAAAATGTTGTTATATTACCAAATATCTGCACAGCTGATAATCCCATCAGCCTTAGTTGTACTTTGTATATAGTGCTATTTAGAAATGGGGTGGTGAACATCGGCTGTTATGTTAGCATTTAGCTCTGTGAGAAAAGTTTCCAATTGCCACTCTGACATACAGACTTAGGTTATCATTGTAACACAAAATAACTGGTTGTGATTCGCAAAGTGATTTCCCATTTAGCCATCCATTTTCTCTTTGCATATCCAGGTTATTTTCTAGTCATAGGGTGAGATCTGTTCATTCAGTGGCCACAGAGTAAAAAGAGCAGCCCAGCTTTTATCTTTGTTGTAACCTCTTCTACCTTCTTCTGAGGAATCCAGAGAGACAGTCAACACCAGGTGGGAAATGTAGCCCCTCTAGCCTGTTCTGGCACTCCCACAGAGCCCCTTTTGAGTAGGCTGGCAAAACATTCTTACCGATTCCCAAGGTTCTGCTGTTAGCTTGACTTATTTCATTCTCACACTCATGAAGTGCAATACCAACCATCCCTATTTCACCTGTGGTAGCTAAGTTTTACTTTTTGTTGTACTTTTTGTCACTGATGCACGCAGCTTAACGTGGGTCTTATGGATCATCATCTTCATGGAACAGGCAAACAACTATGGTCTCAGCCATTAAGTTGCTGTAAACTCCTCCAGGGGAATCAATGATAGGAATGATATAATCTGCAATCAGCAGAGATACCATGCTGCCGACTCTGTCTCCTTGTTTAATAAAGACAGACAAAGCTCTCGATCTACCGGTCAATCTTTGTTCCTACCTCCACCTATGGTCATGAAAGCTGGGTCATGACCAAAAGAACGAGGTCGCGGGTACAAGCAGCCGAAATGGGTTTTCTCAGGAGGTTGACTGGAGTCTCCATTAGAGATAGGGTGAGGAGTTTAGCCATCGGCGAGGAACTCTGAGTAGAGCCGCTGCTCCTTTTCGTTGAAAGGAGTCAGTTGAGGTGGTTTGGGCATCTATTAAGGACGCCCCCTGGGCACCTCTCTAGGGAGGTGTTCCAGGCTCGTCCAGCTGGGGAAGGCCTCAGGGAAGACCCAGGACTAGGTGGAGAGATTATATCTCCACACTGGCCTGGGAACGCCTTGGAATCCCCCAGTTAGAGCTGGTTGATGTGGCCCTGGAAAGGGACGTTTGGGGTCCCCTGCTAAAGCTGCTGCCCCTGTGACCCGACCCCAGATAAGCGGTTAAAGATGAGATGAGATGAGAAGAAAAGGCAAGGCATAGCCTTTCTCAGCATCCACTGCCTCGCTCAAACAAACCTGATGGCTTTGACACTTCACACTCCAGCAGCAACTCCCACAAAAAAGTCTGGGCAACATCGTTGTGAGCATTTTGCTATAATAACTATAATATAATAATAATAATTGCTTTAATAACTGCTGGATAGCATGCTGCATCCATTTTTCCAAGACAAAGCCTACACTGCATCACTCATAAATGTGAGGTTTTACAGTCAGCTAAAATGTGTTTTCTAGCACCCTGACCTTGGTAAGCTTTACCTGGAAGGTTTAGCCATGTACTTCCCTGGTCCTTTGAATCTACCCTCTGGCCCACAAATTTAGGAATTTGCCTTGTCTGCCAATTCAAAGGGCACCACAACAGGCCTGCTGCATCTGTGGAGGAACCTCGTCCATCCTTTGTGTATGGTGCCTCTTTCTCTCTATTTGCTCTCCCCTCATGTCCCTCTGTTATATCTCATTCCACTTCATCTCTTAAATCCCTCTGAACCGTGTGCATGTGTGTGTGTGTGTGTGTGTGTGTGTGTGTGTGTGTGTGTGTGTGTGTGTATGTGTGTATGTGTGTGTGTGTGTGTGTGTGTGTGTGTGTGTGTGTGTGTGTGTGTGTGTGTGTGTGTGTGTGTGTGTGTGTGTGTGTGTGTGTGTGTGCGTGGGCGTGTTACGAGATTAAAAGTACCGGTGCACCAAGGTTTTGCACTAAGCACTTGGAATAAACATTTATCTGTTGTGGATAATGTGCTTTCCAACTTTTCTGACTTGTATCCAATCACTTATTTTTACAGTGCCTTTTTGTCATTTTGCAGATGCTCACATTCAGGGACTTGCAAGTGAGACACTTAAAATAATGTATTGCCAGCAATACAAGCAGCCAATAGGGAGGGCAAGGGCCAAAACAACATGGCTGGACAGTAGAAAGTTTTATACTATGGTATGCAGGACTACTTGATTCTGATTGGCTGCAGGGTGTCTATTAATTCGTGTTAATGGACACCTACTAAGTAGTTCCAGTGAAACTGTCCTTTCACTGTTCTAAATTAATGTGCCTCCACTTACAATTTATTAGCAGCACGTTAACAAACTAACATCTTATTCACCACACTGAGTGTACTACCTCAGTGCCTCCTCCTCTGAACACCACAGGATGGCAACTGGCATACAGAAGCTGCAAAAGTTGCACTGCCCCTCTGAATATACTGATACTTTGTATCACATAAGCGATCTTCTCTCATCCCAGTCACTATTCAACTCACTACTTCGGGGGTCAGAGAGTGCGTATGGTATCATGTGTTTGTGAAAATCTTGATATTGATTTGGGGAAAATGGCATGGCTGAATATAACTTGTCTCATTGTCAAACATTCAAATTATATTTACTGGTTGTCAACCGCAGTGTTATTGACTTTGAATCTGCTAACATATTGTTGGCTTTCTGATTCATAGCTTAGCTGAAGGGTTTTCCCCGAGCTCAGGGGAGTAGAAATATCTCCTGTTGCCAGGTCATATCTAATGTTTGTTCTATTTACTGGAGCAGTGAACAATGTTTCCATTGCATAATAACATAATGGGGTGGTAATGATTCTTCCAGGTAGTCAAACCCTCAGGTATTACCAGAGAAACAGACCTATGGCTTGTGGAAACACTTGATCATATTTCTTCTTCCACTCTTCTTTCTTATTTTCTATTCTCCATCCCCTCCTTCCTCCCATCACTCATATCCTTCTAGCTTCACTTTGCTTCCTCATATATCTATACTATGCAGCCTATTTGTAATGTCTAACTTCATTTAGACTTGCCTCCTTGCTTCCCCTTCTTTAACATTCGACCTCTCGCAGCTTGCATAAACTCTCTCCTTCTGTTCATTTAAGTGAATTTCCTGCTCTTACCTCCTCTCCCATGTTCTTCATCCATCAGCCCCTGTTTTTTTCTCTCCTCTTTTTTCTCTGCTTTCTTTCACCTTAGACGTTCTTCTCTTTTCACATTGCTGTGTGTCGTCCTATAACCTGCTTTACTGGTTTCTGTCTAACCTGTCTTTTGTTATCTGTATCTCCTCTATTGTGTATTATTTTCACTAGTTCAGTTTGTCTTTTTTCAAATGTTTATCACTTCCCTCCTCTGTTCACCTTCTGTGTTTTTTGCCTTTCTTTTAAATTCAGTCTAATGCCTCATCTCGCTCTCCTCCTCTCTGACCTCTTGTCTCTCCCTCATTCCAATGTCAGACAGCTGGCCCGTCCTATGAATAATGGAAGAGATGCAACATTCTCTCACTTTGTATCTGTCTCTCTCTCTACTTTTCATATTTCCCTTTCTTTCTGTCCTTTTAAATACACAATGATTTTGTTAAATGTATTATTACATAAAAATGCATTCTTTCCGTCCTCCACAGAGCTGGGTCTGTCTGACATTCCTGCCTGTAATAGGGAAGGTTTTCGTTGCCACCGTACTCTACGAGGGAATTGTTGGGTCTATGTTTATCATAGAGCGTGGTCTTTACCTAGTTGTAAAGTGTCCTGAGATAACTTGTGTTATGATTTGGCACTATAAATAAAATTGAATTGAATTGAAATTAACTCCAAAAAAAAAAAGGGGGGGGGCAGCAGTTTGTTATATATACTTTAATTAACATTAATTGCTTTATTACCACTAGAGAGCAGAAAGGAGACACCATATCACCGAAATGTGTATAGAGCAGAACAAATATTCTAAAGCACTTTGCACACAGACCTCCTCTGGGAACGACTTATCGCTCTTAATCTTCTTGAAGTGCAGAATAGTTTGAACACAGTGTGGAACATTACCACTGCCATATTACCCCTGACATGTCAGCACTCACTGGTTCACATGATAGGGCAGACTTATCCCCCAAATCCTTTCAATCAAGGAACTGGTTTTCCATGACAATGGAAAATCGTGTTCAAAGATACAATGAGCTATTTTCTCGTAACAAAACCACAACAAAACCTCACATGTGCAATTCAGTCAAAGGTGGAAGGCGCAGGTACACAACACATGGCTAATGTCAATGATCATTGCTTATATCTCAGTATTTTCCATTATGCAACATATGTTTTTGAGTCATAGACAGAGCTTTGCAAAGAAATAAAGTACCATTGGGCTGACGTGTCCCTCATACCTATTTTCGCTATGTTTTTAATGCGTCCCTCTTAACACAACAGTTATTAAGGGGGCTCTCGCCAACATTCAGAACATTAATATAGCAGCAAACAAGCATTTGCTTTGTAGAGATACAGTGGAGTAATGGCTTCCTGAACAGAGAATGAAGTTACTCTCCCCTGTGTGTGTTGTAATCAGAGTTTCTCTGTTGTGTGTTTTGATAGCCAGTCTTAATTTATGTGGTCGTATGTGGCATATGCGTTTTCCATATATTGGTAAGAATGCTTTAGAGGCAATGAAGACCAGATCTTAAGACAGAAACACATCTATTGTAAATGCAAATATACAATTTATGCAGGATCATTTCAAAATTCTTGGCAAGGGGAGAAGTCAAGATTGGCATGTTACCAGTGGTTATCTGCGTTCTTTCATATTATCCAGGTTGTTTATTTGTTTAAAATGAGCCCATGAAAAAAAGGTGTGAGTAGTTCTCAGATGAGTTTTTCTCCCTCCCAATAGTATTTCTGCTCGACATTGCTGGAAAAATCAAATGTTCACTTTTGCTTATGCACCTGCATAAGGAGGTCATAAGTCACAGTCAGGTGCAGAACATTGTTTTTTCCACAAATATAATAGTGCACTTTATTCACTGTTTGCAGTTTTATTCAGGTGTAGCTTTCATGCACTTTATGGTGCCTTAAAAAGTCGCAGAATGTGTCCTTTGGTTTTTACACTCATATCGCAAATACAGTATGTAATTATGTCACACTACTTGCATGTGTGTTTAATTTTACTAACTGATAGACCACTAGTTGCCTTACTGAGAGATACCATACTTCACTACTGCTCTACTTTGATGTGTATACTTAACAGTGCCTTCAGACAGACACATTAGAAGGGCTTTTGTCTCATCTGACATTCTTCATCTTTATTTTTTTCTGATTTCTTCTTTTCCAGTCTTTTGATAACCTTCTCAACTGTATTCACAGAGAACTTTGTCTTCAATAATAAGCACTCAATAAGGACCTCTAACAAGCACTCTTCATATTTTGTTTCTGCCCTTTTTCTTATCTACGTTTCTCCCTCCCTCACTGTCTTGCTCCATCTACTCAGTATACCTGCGGCATTATTAAAGGGCAGTTACAGTGGCTCTTGTTGCTCAAGGGAGGACGGTAGAACATTGGCTTCCAGGCAGCCTCTTACATCATTTCCTTCTTTGTCTCAGTGCACCATTTTCCAGAACATTTTCAATTTTTTTCTTTAGCACCGCCTCGGTTGCCATCGGTAACGAAATGTGAGAGCAGCTATAGCTGATGTAAGACTTGCTATAGTTAACCAACTCTTCCTCTCACTGATGATGCTTTGGAAAGTGTTTTTGAAGATGTGAACGTTGCTGACTTTTCACCAAACTATCTCGATTTACCTTTTCATCTTCATTATTTATTTTCTCTTGAGTATGACTTTCTATTGCTTTTCAATCAATCAGTAAAACGGACATGTTAGTGCTTTTTAACATGTTTATTTTTTCAAGCAAAGATTCATGGTTCATGGTTCAATATTGCCTCAGTTCAACCGATAAGACTAGGAGTACTGTATCCAGTACAGCACAGTGCTTCTGGTCAGTGCTGATCATTATAGCAAGGAAGGATATCATTCATTCAATTCCCTTATCTACCTTTTCCAACCCAGTGGAACCAATTGCCTTTAAACTAAAATCTCCTTGAATTACAGCCAGTCTTTGTACCTCAGAGGACAATGCAAGATGACATCAAAATCATACCTTGGACTCTCTGGAAAGCTCTACTTCACACAGGGATGTTGTTTTATATACAGGCCTTCAGATTAAGTAATTTAGTTATTCACACTTCTATATATATGTTATATGTGTTACTTGTACTTGTTACTTGTATTATATACACTAACGCTTTATATTGAGGTCCTTGTTATAAGGGTTCTTTAATAAGTAATAAGGAAGTCTAAGTCCACATAAGATCTTTATTAACATTAATATGTGTTAATAAGACTATATAAGTTTTAATATAGCACCACAAACAAGTGTATTGATAGATTATAATACATTTGTATGCACTTATAAGAAATGTATTATTAAGCACTGAACATAACAAAGCCTTGTTAGGATTAATACTTTTTTTATAATGCATTTATAAACATTTTCTTTAATTATATTTAAAGAGAAACAGAGTGACATGCAGCAAAGGGCTGGAATCAAGCCCAGGCCTCTGTGATAAGGAGTCATTCATGGAACACACACCATAGCTTAAAATAAAAATTTTAGCATTGAAGCACTAAACAAAATGTTTTTTTTTAAACTTTTCATCACTTTACGTAAATGGCAACCACATGTGACCACGAAGATTATTTTTTCCCTGATCGTGAAGGTGTATTACCATACATTGTATAATAGAATTTTTTTTTAAATTAAGACCAACTCCAGTTTTAAAGTTATAGTTGCACTATTTTTTTATTGTATCTGTGTGATTAGTGTTGGTTTATATAACATTTTCAGAATGTCTCTTACTATATACAATTTACCATACTGTTGAAAGATACTGTACTTGTACTTATAGTTGAACATCCGCACTTTTTTTTCAAAGACCAGTTTGTGTCTATGCATTATAAAACATACTCTATATGGTCCATTTATGTAAAAAATAATGAAAAGTAACTTGAGTTTTATGCTTCACCATTAAAATAATTGTCTGTTAAGTAACTCTATATCAAAGTTTAAACAATGGTGATTGATCATATGACCCACTAATGAGGGCGCTTGTAGCTGCTGCTTTGCAAAGAAATATGATCTGAGTGTCTGTGGCAACATTCCCACGCTAAATTCAAATGCGATGCGCAGTAAGTGGCGCTTTTTACATCAGTCAGCAGAGGTTGGTCTGCCCTCCTATCAGTGTGGAGCATGTAAAGGCATCATGCCACATTGTGCAGGTGAGAGCTGAGCTGCCAATCAACTAATGTCATATAGTCTACACTGATCAGTTTAGACAAAATTCAGGGAGATGAGGTCCCATGCAATTACATCATACAAAAGCTGTCACTAGAAACAACGTAACTAAATTATGTAATTTTTAATGCCGGATCTGTTATTATATGGCAACATTTAGAAGCGTTTTATTCCAACAACAGCATTTTTGTTGGATATGTTTTTCGACCTCAAATTGAAATCTGTAAGCCCATCTTACATGAGTGCATGCACTGTAACAGAAAGTTATTACAATCAATGTCTATGTCCTGGAAGAAGACATAATCGCTCTCTCACCGTGATATTTACCAACAATGTGGACCATACAGAAATGTAGAAATCTGCACCTATGACACAACAATAACATAATGAAACATGCAACATACCCTTGGTCACAGGATAGTGCAAATACTGTTGACCTTCAATAACAGAGTTTTGTTACATGATACCTTTTCTTTCCCATGTGCCTAATTTAGATACAGTCATTCTAAGATCGTTATAAAATATGAGTGGATCATTTTTGTAATGTTTTGTCTCTGCCTGCATTCTTCTTTGTTGTGTTTAAAAAAACCAAAAACAAATATTTCTTATTTTATAACTTCCAGGCTGACTGGTACAACCCTGCCCTCACCAGTGATATCAAATAAGAACTGGCTTCGGATACATTTCACATCAGATAGCAACCATCGAAGAAAAGGATTCAGTGCTCAATACCAAGGTATTTCAACCTCTTTCAGTACTATTCCTTATCTGTTCTCTGCCTCCCTTTTATACACAAAAGTATTTAATTTGTATGAAATGCTATACTTACTGTACAAACTAATCAACACATATAAAACACAAACAAGAAAGCATTAGGTACATGGTCATTTTTTGGAGTATATTTCCATGTACTGTAATTGAGAATAGCAGTTATTGGATACAGAGCTCGTTAGCTTCAGCGCGCTAACTGAAACCTCATGATCTGGCTTTCCTGTCATCTCATTGACTGGTTGTATTATTTAATTAGCATATTAAGGTGCATATTAGTTTCCACATGGTGGCTCAGATTTATTTGGCTGCTTCCAACACAGAACATGATGATCCAAGACCTGTATTTCTTGCTATGTCTCACTTCCTGTCCGTCTCCGTTTTTTTTCTATTCACTTTATGCTGTCTCTTTCTTCCTCAGTCATTGGTCTCTAGCTCTTTCCAAGTCTTGGGCTTCTTCCTCTGTATGTTATGTGTGTGTGTGTGTGTGTGTGTGTGTGTGTGTGTGTGTGTGTGTGTGTGTGTGTGTGTGTGTGTGTGTGTGTGTGTGTGTGTGTGAGAGAGAGAGAGAGTGAGAAAGAGAGAGAGAGAGAGAGAGAGAGAGAGAGAGAGAGAGAGAGAGAGAGAGAGAGAGAGAGAGACATAGAGAGACAGAGAGAGACAGAGAGAGAGAGAGAGAGTTTCTCAGAGGGATGAAGTTTGGTTGTAGTAGTTGAGTTTTATCCACGGAAAATGCTGCTACTTAGGATAACATAGATTGAATACATTTTGCTGCTTAACTGCTTTGTACACAGTAGTTTAATTAACTATTATTTACAGTTAAATTAATCTCATTTCCTTTCTGCAGTGAAGAAAGCAATAGAGTTGAAGTCCAGAGGGGTGAAGATGATGCCCAGTAAAGACTCCAGTCACAAAAATGCTGTCTGTAAGTAAACTAATGTCTGCTGTTTGTGTGTGTGACGTCATTTAGAAAGCCCTTTCTTAAATTAAGTTGTTACACATAAGCACATGTGCACACACTCACTATTACACCATTAGCTTGTTTTAGTGCTAGCAACTAATGCTAGTACTATAATATAATAAAGTCTAACTTACTCAGTTTCAGCTTTTTGATATATTCACACCTGAAGATATAAACCATCTTCACTAACTACTGTTTTTATATGTCATATTTTAAAGATAAATAAATAACCAACTGAAGCTCTGTACATTTAGTGAACTAGTTAATCAGGGCCTCAGGAAAAATAGTTCTCACCTCAGTTGCAGCTAATGGGAATCCAAATAAACATAAACATTGTATTAACTAAAAGGCAGTAAAACAATGAGTTTAATAATGAATGGGATGAATATTCCAGCTTCGAGACACCTAAAATAGTATTTAGATCATGTGATCAAGGCTTTTAATTGTCACAGAAGCCCAAACTAATATCTCATCCATTCCTTAGCTTCATAATAAACCCTGGTCAAAAATTCTGCTGGTTTACACGCTCAGTCAAGCATGTGCTGGTACAATAAACATTAGTATGGTGTGTGTCTGTGTTTGAAGAAGAAATCGTATGTGCTTGTGTGTTTCTTTTTGTGTTGCAGCAGTTAAGATTAAAACTGATGCTCTTTGTCCATTTGAGTGTGTGCATGCGTATGTAAGGCGTTCCCAGGGCAAATCAGTTTATTATATTTATCAATGATGTGGATCTCAGTGAAGAGCGCAGATCTTACACACACAATTTCCTTTTTACTCTCGCTTACACAAACTAAGCATTCACATGCAGATGAACACATGCACAGAAACACACTCTTATATAAAGTTATTTCCATGTGAGAGAATTGCAAGTCAGTCTGCTGAGTCCAAAGCTATTGCAATTACTTGTTACAAGAAGGTCCAGCTGACAAAAAGATCTTGTTTTTAAGTAATACAGTTATCACAGGGTCATCCTGGCTGACATGTAAATGTAGCAATATAAGTTATAAAATAGTCCTAGAAATGTGATGTTCTGCATGTTTCCTAATTAAATAACTTGAAAATCAAACACTGCAAAAAGTCAGTTAATCTTATGACTTGTTGTCGAGATCTCGTTACACAGACATTACCCTGCGTAGATTTGATCATGATGTTTAATTAAAATCACAGTGATTACCAGTGGTTCTGTATGTGCTTAAATACTCTCAAAAGTATCTTTCCCACTTGAAAAATTATTGCTGCCCTGTAGAATGAGATTTGTGTTCTGTTATCTCAATGTGGAGCCAAAGAATGATGATAATGACTATTAGCTGTGTAGTCCAGGACTCCCTTAAGCTTTTGCAGTCCTGGACCTAAATAAGAAATTTAGTTTCTCACCATGGGACCCAGGCTCATTAAAACATACCAGAATTTTTATCATGGGAACCCAAACGGACTAAAAATGGGTTTTCACATTGGTTCAAAAGCTAAGCAAGGTTACCCCAATGTAGTTAATTTGGGCCATCAGGCTGGGAACCATCATTAAAACATAAAAAAGGTAAAGCCAAGGTCCACCTTTGGTCCCGAACCAGTCTTTGAACAACACTTCTTTACACTATATGACTCCCAGTGGTAATATTATAGCTGTATAGCAGAGAATTATGCAATATATAATCATTACAAAGAACCGGAGACTGATGATAATGAGTTTTACCTGTCTAGAGAATGGAGTGCTTATGAATCATAATCTAAAAGACTGTCTGTAACAGCCTCTAGCCTATATTAAAGCACAGTCTAATAGACAGACGTACATGAGAACAAGTTTAAATCAGTTTAAGAACGATGTTTATGAATAATGTTCATACTGACGATTGATTAGAGCGATAAGACAGATGGATAGACAGACAGATGAAATAATAATAAACTTTATTTATAGAGCACTTTTCATACAATAAATGTAGATCAAAGTAATTCATGATGAAAAATAAATTCAACACATTCAAACAAGGGCAAATAGACAAAAATAGATAATGAAAAGACATAATAAAATAAAATGTATAGGCCTTAGTGAAGCTAAAAAACAGAGCGCAATAACAATAAATAATATAATAGTTTGTGAAAAAATGAGAATTACATGAACTAAAAGCCAATAAATCAATAAATAGGTTTTTAGCTGTTGTTTAACGCCCCCCTCCACTCATATATATATACATATATTTTTTTTTTAAATGTTTATGTATTTGACCTTGACTGTTTTGATTTGTATCTTTGCAAAGGTGGTACGTCACTAATTCATAAACCAAAAGCTCCATGTCCATCCATCTATCCATCTGCAGGGCGGCTCCACTGCTCCGCTGCCTCCTGTCTGAAGCTGGCTAAAACATGTAGGCCTATGACTGATCCTATGATGTGTTTAGTCAACTTGATGGGCGGATTGCGCGCTTCTCTTTCACCTTGGGCCTGCTCGTTAACATCTGGCTGAAGCTAGAATGTAGTCACCGAAGAGTCTCAATCTAGCATGAGGACAAGGTGGCGGGGGAAAAGAGTAGATGTGCTACTTTAAAATATGTCTGGAGTATCACTTTAAAGATGCATGGATGGATGGATGGATGGATGGATAGCTGGGTAGATAGATAGATAGATAGATAGATAGATAGATAGATAGATAGATAGATAGATAGATAGATAGATAGATAGATAGATAGATAGATAGATAGATAGATAGATATGAGAAAAGCCAATTAAAAGACAAACTTAAGAGTGGTAACTAGAATAATGTAAAATGGCTGAAATGAAAGCAGCCCATCTTGCAGTTGCCCTCTCTCAGAGGTAACATTAACTTACTGCTGGGGATGTGTCATAATTATAGAGAGGCTGAAAGATTGTGATTAAGGAGTTTAACTCCAGAGACAATGACCTAGAACTGTAATGAATCATCATTGTGAGAGTGTGTGATTTATAATCAGTGTTTTCTTCAGGATTGTCAGGCAAGGTGGTGCTTGGCCGTGGTCTACTTAAATAAAAGCTATGTGACCACTTGATATGTGGAAATCACATGTTGGTGCAGCACTACAGCTGAGTACATTTGGGAATACCTCACCATAATGCAGGCTGTAACCATCAGATTATTTTTATACTGTGTGTCATCCATAGAAATGGAGATGGAAGGGACATTGAGCCGTTTACCATGGTCATTTGACTAGTACGAAACAAATGGTGATTGTTGTTAGTTTTCATGGTGACAACACCTCAGTGGGGCCGTAAAGATTGTCGCAGCTCGCCAGACAGTAAGACCCAGAGCCAGCTGTTCTGCTCATTTTCTGTAACCAATGCAGCATGAAAGCACAGTGGAACCAGCAGCCAACCAGCCAGCGGCTTGCAAGTTAGCTAGCTTGCTTACTCCACCAAGCTCCACACCACACTGGCTATAGCATTATGCTTTCCTAAGCGGTGACAAGACTGGGTCGATGACGCATTAAGTTGTCAAACATTACTCATTTAGTGTCTGCCTCTCTATGTGTGTGTAGGAGATTAAGCCTGCTTTTATTATGGCTAGAATATATTAGTCGCTGAATTAATTATGAATGAACTCGACTCGTTAAACTTTAGGATTGATTTGACCTCGGAGTAGGGCACCAAACCAAAATAAGACAGGATGTTTATTAAACTTTGGTGAGGGTTTAATACCTGTTAGTTATTTAAAGTAACTGATTATTTAAATTTTTATCAGTCTCGTCTTGAACGCGTTAGTTCGTACCACAGCCTTATCAGGGACCAACACTTTCTGCACAGAACGGAAGACTCTCACAACGACATAAAGTTATAAACATTTATTTGACTACCTAACAAAGAGAATACAGGACAGTGCAACACTGAATAGAGAAGTGAAAAGGGGTTAAATATATATAAAAGCTTAAGACCAGAGTGATTCAGACCTACGGGGCTGGTTTATAATATTACTGGCGGACTTTAAAACTGGCTCTTATTAGCCGGCCAACAGAACTCGGATCAGAATTTAACTGTCACCAACGTTTAACCAAGAGTTGCATTAAAAGGCCAACCTTACTTTGCCGTTGATATCACAGTCGCCCTGGCGTCTTACAGTACCGATGCAGGTTCTGTGGGTCCGCGTCCCGGTGTTTGGCGGACCTCGGCTCGGTTTGTAGACTGGGTCAGCTGCGCGGTTGGATCTGCGGGTCTCGTCTGGTCCCGTCCCGGCTCTTCAGGTGGCATGCCTCTGGAGGTTGTTTTTGGGTTGAAAAAAATGTTCTGACTGGTTCTGAACTAGAGTTTGATGCAATTTGTCGTTGATAAAATGGAAAAGACGGCACAAGGGGTTTTACTATACTTGGGAAAAATAAAAATGTGTCGTAGAAACTTATAAAGTTGCGCGGTAAAAATAGATTAATAAACGAAAATACTTAAGTAAGAAAACAACGTCTCTTGCTAACTTTGGGTTAACAAAGTTAGACAAAAGAACAAAGGGAACGAAGAGGGGAGAAGAGATAAGTGCAGGAGGTGAAGTAACAGAGGGGGTCAGAGGTGCGAAGAGGTGCAGAGGGAAGTTGCAGAGAGAGTCCAGAGACAGCAGTCTCTTCCTTTTCTACTCAGGAAAGGAGGGGGTCTCAGTTTAACCAATCCCTTTGGCTCTGAGTGAATCAACTGCTTTTCACGCCGGAATTCTAATTCTAAGATTAAACTACCCTTGGTTGATTTTCCATTATTAAGCTTTCTGATATCCAATTTAACCAAAATCTTTCGGCAGACAGTTTTAACAGATACAGATACTACACATCATCACATTCTCCTAGATATAGTGACGGGCCTATTATTAAAACACAAATTATTTCAGGAATTAGACGGAGACTTTGCACTTCTGAAACCACATAAACATAATCACAACAAGATACAAATAATGCATATACTGTTACACACTTGCAAGAATGTCTTTGAACAGCCAGTTGCGATGAAACATCAAACTTTAACTGTTTTCCAAAGTTCTACACAAAGTTCTGTTGTGTAGATTTTATTACTGAAAGGCCCTCTGTCTCCAAACAGAGACTGTCCTCCGGTTCGAATTGCGGTCAAATTTGACGTTGATTTAGGTTAAAAGGGGTCCTTTGTCCTGGAGTTCTGGTATTTTTATTACCCTAGGAGGGTTTGAGGTTGTAAAACACCTTATCTCCTATCGAAACCAGTATGAAAATGTCTTTATCTACGGCTCCCTTGCTGGGACACTGAGCAGACAACCAGACACAAAAACTCCTTAAACAGCACTTTCTCATGAGGTCCTACATGTGATAAAGTTACTACTGCCCTGCTCGTTTGGCCGTTACTTCAAAACCTCACCTCCACAACTTAATGCAAGTTGGTTTATACAGAAGTTAGCCTGTTGCGTTGCAAAGGTACTGCCGCTTTGACCATTCTGCTACATTGATATTTGAACGAGAATGTCCTTTCTATCCATTTCTATTTCTTTGGTTCCCTCACACATGGTTCACTGCATTCATGTGGATAAATCATGTGGGCTCAACAAAATGATGCTGGGAAGATTGCTGCAGACTTCAGCTCTCGGCTTGATTGACCTGTGAGCACAAGGAGGTGTAGGAGAGAGAGGGCAGAGTGGATAAGAGGAGAGCAGCGGAAGAGAGCATATCAACAAACTGCACTTCACACATTTCTCTCCTCATCCAGCAGGCATCTGAAGAGCACCTCAAAGGATCTTACCTGAAACACTTGTCAGCTGATTACACCCCCCCCCCACACACACACACAAACATGCCCCCCCCCCCCCACACACACACACACACACAAACATGCCCCCCCCCCCCCCCCCCACACACACACACACACACGTTCACACAAACAGACATACTCTCCCACGCTCTTCTTGCCTCTCACTTTCTCCTTGCCCCTCTCTCATTGACTCTTTGACTACAGTTTCTTTTTTAATGGTTCATCTGCTGGCTGTTATAATAAATAAAATGTTGTGCTACACGGCTTTGCATTTTCAATGCAAATGTCTTTTGTGTTTATCCGTCTTTACATTGCCCTCTAAGCCAGTGGTTTTCCATTTTTTTCCAATTCCCTGAGCCAGTGGTTTGTAACTCTTTCTCTTGGGAATGTAAACAACAGTTTCTTACAAGAAAAAAAACAAACAACTAACAGTAGAAAAGACAGATAAAAATATATTTACAACCTTGGCCTTGTTTCATAAGCTTAACCCCTAAACCCCCTGTTTTTAAGACTCTTTTGTACAGAATAACTGTTTTTATTCACCAACTCGCTGTACTGTAAGTATTGCTAGTGACACCTTTACACCTATTGACGTCAAGCTGTTTAAACAACGGCGACAATGGTCACATCTCGTCTTTAAACATTTAATGTAACACATTTTTGTGGGAAGTTCATGAATTAGTTTCTTTTATTAATCTTTTAAATCTTCATGAAATATATAATATAAAATATAACTTACGTTTTTACTTACACTTCATATGCTAATTTTATAAAGCAGCATAATTACAAAGATGAATACATCAACAAGCAAACACAGAAAAAAGCGTGAGCGGAAGACAGAACACAGAACACAGAAAAGGTAATTTTATACCACAGCCTCTGAGCAACTGTTTTCCCGTGCAATCTAAACAAAGACCCTGAACTTATAAAATGATACGTTGGGCATGCAAAAGTACCTTATATAGCACTGTTCATAGGGATATCACTTTCTCTTAGGGGTGAGTGCAAAGTGAATGGTTTAGGAAAAATGTCAGGAAGAACAGAGCCATTTTGTGAGTTTCAACTCTGTTTAGGAGTGAGTGGCTGACGTGAAGTGGAGTCTATTACAGACGTCAGAAATACCAAACATACATGGGCACCAAAGATAAAATTAATCACTTTTTACAAATTCCTAAAAAGTTAACTTTTAGAGATGAAAGGTTTGCTGAAGACACTTTGATGATATGGAAATTATAGTATGCATCATAAGCTTGTGTTTAAACATTGAATGGTCTTTTAAGTGCAAATATGGGATTAAGTCAGCTTTAGGATTTTTGACATCAGCCCAGCAGTATTGCCAGATATTTGGCAGCTATTTTCTTCTATAACAATCTCATGTTATTTGCATGAGCTGGATTTGTTTCTGCAATGTGAACCTTTGTATTTTATGCCAATGAAAGCCATTTGAACATGAGTGAGAGAGAAAGGGGATGAGCGAGCACGACAGAGAAAGTGTGCTTTTGGAATGTGTTTGTGTGGTGTTTTTTGGACAGAACATCAAAAACACAGAAGAGCAACAAGACAGCGTGCTCTGTTTGCATCATATCTCACACAAACACGCATACACAGCGTCTATACACTCACAACCTCACAGCATACACATAACAAAATCACACAAACACAGCAAATCATTCATCCATCTTTTATGCAAGGATGCACCACACTCTGACACCCCTTTGTAAATTGCAGCTAATGTGTACGAGAGAGAAAAAGCGGGGTGGGCAAGCTGAGAATACAAAAGTAGAGCGAAGGAGTGAGTGGGAGCAGAGGCAGATGAAGAAGACAGGAAGAAAGAGGCAAGTGAGAAAGATACTAGAAAAGATGGGCAGAAAGAAAAGGAGACCTTAAGACATCAGATATTGCTCTCTCTACAGGATTTTCTTTTTTTCTTTTGTACCATTGTAGTCCTTTTTTAGCATTCTCCTCATTTCCATTTCATTTATTCTCGCCTTCCTTTGCCTTTATTTTTTTGTTTTTTGGTAACCATCATTATTCATCCACATAGTTCCATTAAGACAGAGCTGGTCTAAACTGGTTTCTGTCATCTTGTCTGGTCTCATTTACATTTACATTACGTTTTAGGCATGCGGCAGATGCTCCCGGCCAAAGCGAAGTCTAAAACCAATGAAAGATCTCAAATATGAGCTGAAAAAACATTGCTATGTTTTGCATTTGTCCTTTTTTTAGAATCAGAAAAGATCATGCAGATAGATGAGAGAAACAGGAGGGAATTAAATGCTAAAAAGTAGGAGCTTAAGGCAGTTGTCTTCATTAAATCACTTCACGTGTTGGCTTTCATTTCCACCACAATTTTTTACCTTTTTTTTGGGGCAAAGTATTTTTTTTTTCAACAATATCTCTCAGGATGTTTTTATTAATTATTCTTGTAATTTAAAATACTGCATGTTTGGATTCATGAGTAGTACACAACATTTTTAAAATTCAGACTATATTTCTACACGGATAACGTTTATTGTTATTATTATTATTATAATTTATTATTATTATTCAAATTCTTGAAACAACTGATTCCAGAGTTTCCACACATACTTAAAAAAAGTTCCTTGGAAATGCAGGAATTAATATTGCAAGATGTCCTGGATACAAGATATCCTTTACTTAAGTAAATGTATAATACCTCAATGTAAAAATACCCAGTTTAAAGTTAAAGTCCTCCATTCAATAATTTAATTAAAAGTAAAAGCTAAACTAAACTTCATTAACAATAAATTTAATTATCAAGATAAAAAGTTTATGCAGGCAGAATATGCATACATATATACATCATTTACTTTTTGGGGGGTTTTCTTTTGTTACACAGATATGTATGTATGCAAATCAAGTACATAACACACAAGGAGGCAATGTATTTTTATTATTTTATTTTACAGTATATCGGATCTTTGGGATATTGGTACTTAGATCCAGAATAAAAATATGATGAATTAATCTGTGAACAGTATTTAAATGTTGCCGCTAGTCAAACTGGATAACATTTTCATTAATTTGTAGAGTTGGGTAGTTTTATGTAAAGCAGAATCTGTAAAGTCACAGTGAGTATAGCTGTAAGATCAAGTGAAGTCTTTAATTTCCAAAATCCATTCAAGCATGAAGAAGTCTAAAATAGAAAGGCTAAAAAAATCTAATAAAGAAAAGTACATAATCCGGGGTCATCCCTATGTTTTCCCGGTCCTATGTTCCCCTGTCGCAAAGGCCTATGCCTTTGCTGATTTTTAGGGTTAGAGGTTACGTTTAGGGTTAGGAGGTAGGGTTAAGGTCTATATTGGCCATTTGCCGTGGAATTTGGCACTGATTGTGGAAAAAATAAAAGAGTCACAGTGCATAAGTAAAACTCCCTTTACACACCTGCAGATTTCATATTTGTTTGCCTAGAGCAAACTGTCAAATGTCTCAGTGACTGGCAGAATAAATTAAAGCTTTCTTCAGAGACAAGCTGGTCAAAAAGGCAGGAGCTATGTTTTCTACAGATGTCCGTTAATGCCTCACAACTGACTGGTAACCTGAAGCTTGTCAGGCCTCTCACAATAAAGTTAACACTTTGTGGGGAAAAACAGTACAATGAATCAATTAAATATAATCTAAAGTAACACCAAACAAATGTTAGTTGATTAGTTTGGTAAAAATAATGCGTTTTCTCCTTCTCTTCTCTTCTTATCAATTTACTATTTGTCTTAAAAGATTAGCAATCTAGTCATCTACTTCCTCGCTGTATAAGCTAACTTTAACGCTGCATGTGTGGTCTGACTGATTGTGACATGCTACGTTTGCAATTAGCTTCAATATACATGTTAAAAGCTTTCCATGCTACCTGGTGAGGTCAATGCAAAAAGTGAATTACTGATATGACAACTAAGATAATTATTTTTCTCTAAGTCTTAACAATTTTACTATTAAATTTACATACTTAGGGAATTCATAACATTTAGCCAGCCTTTCAGTTAAAAGGCTACACTTCAGTGGGGTCAAAGTTAATTTGTTGACAATAAGAGGCTATATGTTATTCAACTTATTTTCAAGGCTTACTTTTCCTACGTGGCTTTATAGCTCTTGCTTAGATTAAATGTATGGAATTTGAATTTCTTTTTCCTTTGGTACAGGACTTGTTAGGTTGAGACGGTTGATACTTGTTTAGAGAGCCACATTGATATATCGGCCTATAACAGCGCTGATATAAAAACTTTTTTAATAGACCATATAATGTTAAAAATGATGTATGGGGGATTTAGAAATTGTGTCTTACAACTGAAAATGATGTTTGTGTAGCTATTTATTTTTCATTCATTCTTTATTTTCTCTGTTAATTTCGGTTTTGGAATTTGTTCACAATATAATACATTGTCTGTATACTGTATAATATTCTTTAATAAAGTAATTTATTCATGAACGCAGTCTTCTGAGTACCCTTGCAAAGTCATAGCGCTGCACAATGCACATAGAATCAGCCGCCATATCTGTAATCAGTGTTAATTATTCCCCTCAAAAATTGGTCTCTCTCTCTTAAATTATAAAGGCATTTTATCCATTGCTGCACTTCGATTTAACCCTTTAAATATATGTTTTAAAGATTTTGTCTACTGAATCAGGTGGAAAATAATAACAAAATAAACACAAAAGGAAAAGGGATGGTTTTCATATTGAGTCGTGTATTTTTCAGACACGTTTCTGAGTCAGCTGAGGATAGATCTATTTTAAAATTCAAAGGTTGGCTGCATGTCTCGTTTTGTGAATTCTCAACAACAATTGGGGATATTTCTCACAGTTGGAGTTATCCTAGTCCTTAAACACTTGAATGTCATCACATATTGAAAAATACTCTCACTCTCATCTTACTGTGAAAAGTGGCAACAATTACAAGATGCACACATATAGGGCTTTTTCCAGAGCCTTTCACTGAACATTCTTACCATAAACTGTCAAACTCTTACCTTGAAAAAATTTCATTTATTTCCTTAAACATCCTATTTGTAATCCAGGACAGATAATGACTGGGACCAGATAATAATTGTTCCATTTCAAGAGACACCAATGTAACTTTTTCGGGATCCCTGGGGTCTACGGGAAGCTGTATTACAGGGGCAGGACTTACCAGCCCTATAACCCCCCCCCAAAAAACAGAGGCTGACTGCTTACCATATTCGCCTCACCCAGCCCCTCATTCCTTTTTTTCCAGTGAGTCAAAGCGGTCTTGCTGGTGATGTTTGTCCGGATCCTGGAGTTCCAGAAAATGGCAAGAGGATGGGCTCAACCTTCCAGTAAGTAACTACTCTTAGTCACTCCTAGTCAAATCAAGTACGGTATATGAAAAACATCCACAAGTGCTTTGAACATCTTTTGACTGGCAAAGGGATCATAACTGTATGTGTTTGAGGTGTGTGGAGATCAAACTGCCTAAATAATCTCACACTAAAGTATTTTCCTACAATGGAATACATTTTTCAAACCTGGCACAATTCATAAAATAATTTCAAAGCCACAGGGGAAGAGGGATGCCTGCTCATTTTATGTTCATTCTGTCTATGGTTTATGTTGTGCTGGTTTATTTATACAAGTCAGAACAGCTTGGTGTTTGCCAGCACGAAACATGTGATAAGCATAAGGATCAGGAGAAGTTTTTTTTTCCTGGGCTGATTAACTCTTCACTAAAAATATTGAGAATTGCTGTGGGCTGAACAGATTTGTACTGTGAAAACACACTGTTTGTTTTCACAGTAGAAACAAGTTTACTGGGTGAGTGAGTCCCTCCCACCTTGCTTTGTCCTTAGAAAATACTTGCCTGTGCAACATGAAACATTAAAAGTGGGTGCAGAAGGGGACGAAAACTTGGTGAGCTTATTTTAGATGATTCCTCATGATAAAAATTTTACTGTTGCTGTTTTTCCATAATATTTTGAGGTTACAGACATTGTGACTTCAGGGCCCATTGTAAGTTTTTCTTAGTTGTCTCTTCTCTCTTCTTCACTCATGGGCATCCTTTAACCCCCACACCTGGTGCCACTCTGCCACTGCTCTGGTCCCAGAATTGGTCCAATGGGCATGGAACTTCCTTACCAATGATCTCCACTGTTTTCCTGGAGACTGAAATGTTTTGTGCTTCATGTATCTTCATTGGGTCTGTTGGGTTTACAGCACTGGCATTTTAGATGCGAACTATCTTATGTAAATTGCTTGTAACAAACCGGAAAACTCACATATTCACATTTGCAGTCCTTTAGATCCTCCTTAAGGGGGCAGCTGTTTAGGGCTTGTCAGACTGGCTCCACATCTGATCATCATCAGTTGCTCTTCTATCCAGAGACACACTGTTAACCATCAGTCTCTACCAATTTACATTACTTCCAGGTGTTATACACAGAGAATGAGCAGACATGTTGTGTGAGTAGGATCTTGAATTTGTTGGTCACAGGGATTTTCAAATATATCAGTAGGAAGGCAATTATAAAATGATCACCTCTAATAATATACAGTTCCTGGTGTGCTTCTTTACCATTAGCAAATTTGACTGCACAAACTCTTTTAGATTTTAGATACAAGATTAGTGAAGTTGTCTGAGTAAGTGAAAGGTCATTATCTTTATGTGTGAATGTGTTTATCCATGAGCGTTTATGTGTTAGTCTGCATGCATGTTTGCATGAATGTGTTTGGTGTGTGTTACAGGTTTGTATCTAATCATCATTAAGCACTGAGAAGCAGGCGCTGGAACAGAATTGTGGTGTGATGAGGTAAAACAGGAGAAATGGAGAGAGAACATAGTTGCAGAGAAAACAAAATAGTTTTCTCTGTTGGGCGGTGCAAATGTGTGAGATTGCTGTCACTTAGTGTGTCATGGCAGTTTTGATTCACAGACAAACACGTACACAACTATGATAGAAAAAAGGTTTTGGGTCTTTTGAAGGATGAAGCAATAACAACAAAGTTTTCTTCCCTATAATTGTAAATTTCACAGTGAGTGGCTGAATGGGAGGTATTTTCAGTGTCATCAGCACCACCAACGTAGCAGAAGCTGTAAAGTGAATGACCCAACTCTCTGTGACAAAGGCACTATCAGAGAGATTTGGCCAGGCAGTACGACTCTACAGTGTTTAACAACAGGAAGGAGCCACTCAACAACCAGAACCCTACACAGCGAATGTTTGGCCAGGTGGTAGACTGCGGTGTGTATCAGCGGGGAAGAGACATTAAGCTTTACAGACAAGACACCATGCAGACTTCCACTCAGATGGCAGAATGTCTCTCTCCCGTGTTAGACAGCAGGGTGTTGAAGGGAATGAGAAAACAAAAATGATAAGAGCAAGTGATGATAGAGAACACAAGAGCAGAGTAGAAAAGAAAGGAGAAGAGAGCAAAGAAAGAAATAAAAGGCATGAGTGGAGAAAAATGTTCTACAGAAAGAGAGTAATCATAATCCAAATTGAATTATCTGTGGGTTGTCTTCCACAGGGATCATCATTACCATCATACTATTATCTTCCTTCCCAGTTCTTTTAAGGTATATCAAGTGATGTAAGAGATCACTACAAGTGACACGATATCACTTTTTATGAAGCAGTGAGCTCTAGAATCAATGTTACTGTTTTTGACAAGTGTTGTTACTGTTGTGTCACCTTAAACAGAATTGGATCCAGCGTCCAGTTCAGTTGTGATGACAGCTATGTACTACAAGGATCTAAAAGTATCACCTGTCAGCGAGTCACTGACACACTGGCTGCCTGGAGTGACCACAGGCCCATCTGCAGAAGTAAGTTTCACCCGTCATTCCATCTGAAACCTGTTATGACTTATAAGATGACCTCCACATCAGGTGCAGGACATGTGTGGTCCATGTGTCTTAAAATCAATTCAAATACAATGGCACAATTCCATGTGATTTACCACATTGGAGGACATTATACAACATCTGAAATCCTCCTCCTGCTGCCTCGACATTCTGCCAAAAGGCCTTTTCAAGGACATATCAGACTGCATGACCTTAGATCTCCTACATATTGAAAACACGTCTCTGCTCTCAGGTGTCTTCCCACAGGCCCTGAAAACTGCTGTTATCCAGTCGCTATAAAAAATAACAATTTAGACATTTCCCTAATGAACAATTGCAGACCAATATCAAACCTCTCATTTCTCAGTAATATTAAAAAAAGCCTTTTTTAAGCAGCTGAGCAACTTTATGTTAATGAAAGGTTGTTTTGACGTCTTCCAGTCATGATTTAGACCACACCACAGCACAGAGACATATTTAGTATTAGTATTACGGATCTCAGTGCTGCGTTTGACACAGTTGATCTCAACATACTGCTAGACTGTCTGGAAACTGGGTACAACTATCTGGCACAGCATTAAAATGGTTTGAATCCTTCTTGGAGGACAGAGACTACTTTGTGTCTAGAGGTAATTACACATCTGAGCGGGCAAAAATTACATGTGGAGTTTCCCAAGGCTCCATTCTGGGGCCTCTTCTGTTTAATATCTGAATGCTGCCACTGGCTCATATCATGAAAAACAACAACATACATTACCATAGCTATGCAGATGACACACAAATCTACATAACTATATCACCTAGCGACTATAGTCCAATACAAGCACTATGTAGATCCATTGAGCAAATCAACAATTGGATGAAGCAGAATTTTCTCCAATTAAACAAAGAAAACGTTAACGCCAAAAACCATGAACCAAGCCGTAAACTTAGGTGTAGTCATGGACTCAGACCTGAACTTAACCAGCCACAAAGTAAGCTTACTATCTTACTGTTCTGTTTTCTTATTCTCCTTGTCTTTACTTGGACTAGGGCTCTTCATTGCCACTGACGTCCCAAATCAATTCCGATTCAGTTACAAAACCAATTTTGCCTGGATAGGAAAGAAATTAATTCAAAGAAAATGATTTTATAAAGAACTGACCCCAAAGCAGTTACATTAATGTACTTTTTATTTAACACGAACATACAACATGAATTAACAGATATAGTGCAACTCTACAGACTCTACAGTCTTCAGTGTTGAATGACATTTGTATTTATCAACAACTGTCACTGCATTCTTTTGATATCAGTGTGTCATGATGTTTACTAAAGTATTCAGAATCATAGTAAAAAGTTAACTGTATACGACATTCACCATGACGTTACAATAATAATAATATAAAAACCGAAGCGTTCTCCAATGGTACTAGGGCTAGAAAACAAGCCCTTCCGTGTCATTTCACCAGAGTAAATGGCCTGAATTGCTGGGTGATCTGCACCGAAGTGGAAGTAGAATTTATTTACACATTTCTAAGAATCTCATGAAATTGACGTTGATGAGAGAAAGCTGTAAGAACGTTGGTGGTGGTTTACATAACAAATGACTATAAGCTTTACGGTATATTTTGAAACTTTTAAAGTATGTAATTTTATTGTGAAGGATTTAAGTATGATCCCGGATGTTTTGACAGCATTGATGTTAATGTGGACGACCAGCAGCTCCCAGTGTTTATGGCAAGGAGATCGGGGTGTCTGACTCCGAGAGTAGCGCACGGCTAATTCACCAATGTTAGCGTCCTTTTGACCCCTCTTGTAAACACAAAGATAAATCAGGCCGTTAAAACTATATATGGTTACAAAGATAAGAAGTTAGACTTTAATGATGTTAGTTTAACACCATTTAATTACCTCTAAACATTACACCATAATTTATATGTGTAGGTTAAACAGAAAGTTTGATAGAATTTAGCCAGAAACTGTCTGACTGGTCTATTATCTGTGAGAAAATGTCTCCACAAACACGACGATGGAGGTATGGTTCCCAGTCTGCCCCATTAGAAGAGGCTACTGCTCCACCAGGCAGTCTTGCGGACTCCTCTGTAGCACTAGTATTTTTGACGATGTCCACTCACTTTAACCTCTTCACCCACATGTCGCTGGATAAATTTAGTATTTCCATCAATCCATCTCCAACCGCTTGTCTCTATCGGGGTCACAGGGGGGCTGGAGCCAATCCGAGCTGACACCGGGTGTGAGGCGGGGTACACCCTGGACAGGACGCCAGTCTATCGCAGGGCACATAGAGACAAACTCACATTCACACCTATGGGCAATATAGAGTCATCAATTGACCTAACAAGGGAGGAAGCCGGAGAACCCAGGAGAACATGCAAACTCCACAGAGAAGGGCCCCAGCCGGGATTCGAACCAGGAACCCCCTTGCTGTGAGGCGAGAGTGCTAACCACCACACCAAACCACCGTGCTGCCCTATGTTTTATATTTTCTGAAGGAAATTGATAAAACCATACACATTTTGCTGCATATCAGGTGGCTAAATCCCAAACACAACACATTTTCATTGTTAACTATGTAACACTGTTTAAAGTAGCCAGCAGGTCAGCTTGTGGAAGCTGCTCGCGTTCTGCCACCCGGAAGTGTCTTGACGCCTGTTATTTAAAAACATTCTGAAATGCCCTTTGACATCCATAGACTGCATTTATGTAGTGCATATACACTCACTATCATACATATTCATACACTGATGGTGGCGGAGCCGTCGGGTAAGGTGCTGACCTGCTTATCTGGAATCTTTTGTGTAAACGTTAGCATGCTGTTAGGCATTAAAATAAATTATGCCCACGGCTGTAGGCAATGAAGCACTGAAACTAGACCTGCATGTTCATCATAAAGCAGGAGTGTGTTACTCAAATTCAACGTTAAGACTCTTAAATGGGCTTTTAATAGTTCTTGGTAATAGTGGCCTTCCATGGCAGGGATGTGTAAGCTATATGAGAGTTTCGCCACACATACAACACATGTTAGTATAATAAATGAATTGTTAGTTTTGGTGTCTTCAGGGGATTTGTTAATGATAAAGGATAAAAATAAGACCAACCAATGATATGGTTCTTACTGCTGCCTGAGATCCCCAGGCTGTTGTTCCAAAGTCACAAAGCTTGTTCAACATCAGTCCTTAGCCTGGACACTGAAACAGTCACAAGATTCCTGTCTGATATCCTCTGGCAAGGAATGCTCTGCTCAGGTGAGATGAAAAAAGGACCATAGTTTAGTTTAGTAAATAAATTTGACTTAACAGTACCGATGCAGATTCCGTGAGTCCGCGTCCTGGTGTTTGGCGGACCTCGGCTCGGTTTGTAGACTGGGTCAGCTGCACGGTTGGCTCTGCGGGTCTCGACGGGTCCCGTCGTGGCCTGGATTTGGTGCTTTAGGAGGCTTGCCTCTGGAGGCAATTTGCCGGCCTGACAAAAAGGCAAAGGCAGCACGAGGGGTTTAACTATACTCATAAAAGATTAAAAAGAATGTGTCGTAGAAAACTTAAAAAGTCAAGCGATAAAAATAGATTAATAAACGAAAATACTTTGGTAAGGAACAAAATCTAAAGTAAAGTATCTTGCTAACTTTGGGTTAACAAAGGAACGAACAGCAGGAGGGGTGGTCAGAGGTGCGAAACAGTGGAGATGCAGGGGAGAACAAGAGAACAAGAGAGGAGACAAGAGAGGAGACAAGAGAGCAGACAAGAGAGAGTTTTGGACACCTCTGTTTGTTCCTATATCTCACAGTTGAACGAAAAGGTGGGGTCTGGTCTAACCCATCCCTTTGGCTCTGAGCGAATCAACTGCTTTTTACGCCGGAATTCTAATTCTGAGATTAAACTATCTTTGGTTGATTTTCCATTATTAAGCTTTCTGATATCCAATTTAACCAAAATCTTTCGGCAGACAGTTTTAACAGATACAGATACTACACATCATCACACTCTCCTGGATATAGTGACAGGCCTATTATTAAAACACAAATTATTTCAGGAATTAGACGGAGACTTTGCACTTCTGAAACCACATAAACATAATCACAACAAGATACAAATAATGCATATACTGTTACACACACACCAGTTGCGATGAAACATCAAACTTTAACTGTTTTTCCAAACATCTACACCATGTTCTGTTGCTAAGATTTTATTAATGAAAGTCCATCTGCCTCCCAGAGACAGCTCCTCCAGTTCGATGTGCGGTCAGATTTGACGTTGATTTAGGTTAAAAGGGGGTCCTGAGACCTGGAGTTATAGGTTTTATTACCCCAGGAGGGTCCGAGGTTGTAAACCACACCTTATCTCTTATCGAAACAAGCATACAAATGTCTTATCTACGGTTGTCTTCCTGCGACGCTGAGCAGACAACCAAACACAAAAACTCCTTAAACAGCACTTCCTCATGGAGGTCCTGCAGATTTATATTTTGTTGTTTGATGATGTGTTAAAATCCTGATTCTTTTCTGACTGACTAGCTGAATGACTAAATAAATAACTTTGTGAGTGGCAGAGCAATGATGCAGGGGATCTTACTGCCCACATGTTTACTGACAATACCCTGTTGGGTTTATTGTTCCACAATGAAAAGGCAGACAGATAGCATACACATCCAAGTGTGTGTGCACACAACACACATTGAAAGCAAGTGTCCAAAGGACAATGTCACAGACACACACACAAACACACACACACACACACACACACACACACACACAGCTCATGGCTGCAGCAGTATTTGCCTTGAGCCGTGTGTGTGTTTGACGGACAGGCAGTCCCTGTGCTCAGACACACACTATAGGGTCCCTGTCACATTGTATTATAGTGTAGCTATGGATTGTGTGTGTGTGTGTGTGTGTGTGTGTGTGTGTGTGTGTGTGTGTGTGTGTGTGTGTGTGTGTGTGTGAGTGTGTGTGTGTGTGCGCGCATGCGCGTGCATGCCTGTGTGCCTGTTTTTGTCTATATGTCTGTCAGTGACTGTAGGAACCTGCCTGACTTCATAATACTGTGGGGATGAAGGCTGACTGAGGCTGTGAATAAGATGTAAGGACATGTGGATATTATTTCCACAATTCGGTGTCTCACTTATGTGGAAAGTTAATTTTACTTTTTTGGTCAGTGACCTTGAACCAATGATTGTTAGATTGATGGAATGATAAATTATTTGGGCTGTAGATATTTATAAAATTAAGGGAGAATATCTTTTCCAAATTAAGAATGGTACAAAGGTATTCCACATGTATTCCTTTTCTGTTTGTTATCAAAATTAAAACAGTTCCTTAAACCTGTATTAACTAATATACTGTATGTGTCCAAATGGAAGTTCATTAAACTAATACTGATAATACTGACTTAACACCGATAGTATGAATGCTCCAAGTAATAAAATAAAATTTTGTTAAAATACAGTAATCCCTGAGCTAACGTATCATTTTTTTTTTCAAATAATGCACAAAATATCTACAGTAAAATAACACCACTTGAAGATATTGTGCAGCACAGTGGGTGTTGGAGTTCACTTAGTTCACCTCAAATGAAGTGGCAAAAGCAGATGCAAAAACTGCAAATACTTTATTTTGTTTACTGTAAAACTATACTGTAGGGTAAATCTTAAGGGAGAAAACTCAATTTCAAAAAGTTAATTTTCAGCATGACACACGATTTTACAACCTCCCAACAGCTGGATCTATGCATTCGAGGTAAAATGTTTGACCAGTATTTGTGTCTTGATATTTGTCGTATAAATACCTGTAATTGTGTTAAGAAATAAATACAAAAAGTGGAAGAGAGAGAGCAAGGAAGAGGGAGAATAAAAGAGGCTGTTACACAAAATCAGGCTAGCAGAGGTTAAAAAATCCTATACTGTAGCTCTGGTGTGTGGTGTTATTTGGTGTGATCACTCTCCTGGGATTCAAACCCATGAGCCTCCCTCTTTCTCTACTGAGACTTTAATGGTAATTAGAAGCTCGTCTCTAGGATGTATCGCCATGAATGTGTTTCTGTGTTTCTGTGTCTCTGTGTTTCTGTGTGTCTGTGCGCATGTGTGTACCCATGCGTGCCTGCCTTTGTGTGTGTATGTGTGTGTGTGTGTTTGCGTGCGTGCATGTGTGTGTCTGTGTGTGTGTGTGTGTGTTTGTGTGTGTACCTGTGTGTATCACAGCTCTCTTTTCTAATTAACAGGCAGATCAGTCAGTCTGAGGTCCTCCTCTCTCTCCCTCTCTCTCTCCTGGTATTTTATGTGCCTCTGTCTCTTTCGTGCCTTTTGCCCTTCCTCCTTCAATCTCTTTCTCTTCCTTTCACACATGATTATCTTTCCCCCTCTCTACTCTCTCTTTCCCTTTCTTTCCAACCTCTCTCACTCATATCTCTCAGCTTCGTCTCTCTCAACCTGCCTGTATTTGCAAACTTTTTACCTTATTATTTTCATCCAACTCAGTCCACCACACCCACTATTATTCTGTATTATTCTTATGTCCTTTCTTGTCTTGAATGATTTTGCCTTGATGCCATTTTCTTTCCCTCCCTCTAATGTTAGTGATCGCCTCTAGCTAACTCATTATGATAGATAAAGGGCAAATATATGATCAGATAAAACTTCCTCCACAATGGTGAAAGTACTCAATTCAATTCAATTCAATTTTATTTATAGTGCCAAATCATGACAAAAGTTATCTTGTTGTTGACTAAGACTGGCTGAAAATGTCAAATAAGCTTTTTTTAATAGGACTGTGCTTGAGAGATGGCGGATTTAAGGGTACTTTTGATACAATACAATGATTGTATTTTTTTTTTTTCAAAATATCCCTTTAAGCCAATAACACATGGGTGACTTTATGATGGACTGAAGGCAAGACATACTGTATTACCCTGAGTATCACACAGGACAAAATCAATATGGAGAAAATAGAGCGCTAGGAGGGATATTATGAAAAATGCTGGTAATAATGGGGGTTCTACAGGCTATTCAGGAGCAAAGGTATTTAATGGTTTAGAAGCAGAGTTTGGGGGCAAATGCTGGAACATAGCTATTTATAAAGTGATCTTCAGTTTGGGGGAAGCTACTTTCAAAGTACACTGTATCTTTGCAAGCTACCAGTTACTTCATAATGGAAGCAGTTGGAAGAATTTGAACTGCAGCATAGCTACTCTTCGGATAAATCTAAAGCTATCCAGAAAAAGTAGTTCAACGTACTTTGTAAATAAAGATCAAACTGATGTGATGCATGTGATAGGAAATTATAACTAAATATAAAGCAAACAAAAAACACATGCCAGCAAAAAAAAAAAAAAAAAAAAAAAAGGTGAGCAGATTTTCCAGCTTCCTGGAATACCCGGGACCTAAACCTGTCCTAAACAAAAGTGACTCCCTGTCGAATGCATCTCCAGGGAATGCCCTCACAGCAGTTGGGATCATAGAGAAATTGTGTTGGATTGGTCAAAGGAGCTTTAATTACAATAGAGAAGCAATGGTTTTCTTTTAAAGACCCAACTTTTTTGTAGTTTCAGAAGTTAAATTCACAAAAAAGTAATTCATTATTAACTACCTAAATCACTATGCAAATATAAGTATTGCTGAACTACGAGCAAGCTACTACTGAACTACTAGTTTACTACTAAACTCAAACTTTTACTACTCTCCAACGCCGGATATACTGTCAGTCAGCATTTTAGTCCATAGTGAAATATCCTAACAGCTAGTGGATGGCTTGCTATTAGCTTTAGTACAGACATATTGTACTTACACAGTAAATCCGAGTGATTTTGGTGATCAGCCACTGCCATCAAAACAGCTTCATACTCCCCTGGATTGTCATTATATAAATATTGATTAATGTGTTGTCTATTATTGTAACATTCCTCTTGAGAACGGTCTCTAGTTTCTAGTGGTGACTATGACACTTGACTTCATCGTGATTGGTAGTTTTTGAATTTTCTGTTCTTTATTTTTGGAGTCATTGTGACCTTCCAGAATTTGAACATCATGAGAAAACAGTGTTTCGTTGACTAGACCTGGCCTTGGTTTTAATTAACCCTCTCAATGTTGTTGATATCATCTTTTACCTCATCATCATGTTTGACAGTGTTATTTTGTTTTAAAAAACATTTGGCTTTCTCCAAAACATAAATACATCTATAGTTAGTAAAATGTCTTTCAGCTACAGCACAAAATATTTTTTTCCATTGCACATGGCTCTAGATTTTGTACTATGATACAATACCTAGATCATTTTTTATATTTGTATCTAATGGCAAGGGTTTCAGGTTATATGTCCTGTAGACAGTATATTTGTGAACCTCACCATATGCCCTTTTTGCTGCAATTTCTAGAATTATTCTACCCTGTCCTCTACATAATGAATATACTTCACATGTTGTTTTTTTTGTATTGATGTTCTGATTCACCCTATTGACACTACTGTGATACTTGCGCTCTGTGTATATTGTTTTACATTGGTTAATAATACCACTTATGTCAGATATAGCATTCAACTTCTTTTAGATGATAAAGCTACATTTCATACCAAGGCAACTCAATTTGCTTCACATAAATACAGTTTTACTTTTTTTTTTAAAAACAGCATAAAAAGCACAGTTTAAAGCAGGAGTAAAGAGGAATAAAAAAGTAAAATAAAATAAAATAGATAAAGTTTAAAGTTATTAAAAAGAGCTCAGCTATAAGCACAAGAAAAGATACATGTTTTTAACCTGGATTTAAAAGTGCTCACAGTTGGGGCTGATTTCAGATCTGCTGGTAGTTTGTTCCAGTTGTGCAGCATAACAGCTTAATGCTGCTTCACCATGTCTAGTTTGAACTCTGTCCTCCACTATCTGACCTGAGTCTATAGATCTCAGAGCTCTACTGGGTTCATACTCTACTAACATGTCATTCATATATTCTGGACCAAAACCATTCAGTGATTTGTAAACCAGTAGCAGAGTTTTAAAATATATTGTGTAGCTGACTGGTAGCCAATGTAATTCCTTTAGAACTGGGGATCGGATCACATCCGATCTCTTTGTTCTGGTTGAAACTTGAGCTGCAGCTCTTTCATACTTTTTTGGGGGAAGTCCAGTCAGTAGTCCATTATAGTAGTCGAGTCTATTGGAAAGGAAAACATGAATCAGCTTCTCCTGATCAGTTTGGGACATAAAACCTTTAATTCTGGATATGTTCTTAAGTTGATAAAAGGCTGATTTGGTGACGGATTTGATACGGCTTTTGAAGGTCAGATCTGAGCCTAAAGCACGCCAAGGTTTTGGACTTGACAGTGGCTCAAAGTGTTTACTGACAGCAACCCTCTTCTCTTTATTGCTAAAAACAATGATCTTGGTGTTTTCTTGATTTAACATTTTGGTTCATCAAAATTTTGACTTGCTCTAAACAGTGACATAATGACTCAAGATATATTTGTGTGTCATCTGCATAACTGCATCAAAGACAGCAAATATAAGTTGAACAGAAGAACATGATTTGTATCATTATTATAAGTGAGAGGGATGATGAACATAATTATGGAAATTAGAATGATAGAAAAAAATGATTTCCTTTAATAATGAAGACACACTTGATAAATTGTTATAGCCCAAGGATGTGTTTTTATCTCTGAGTGACAAATTAAAGGTTTTCACAACACTGTTTTACTGATGATCTTTGAAAAGATTAGTTAAGCTGAATAATAAATTGAGTTTATCAAAATAATTGATAGACATAAGTAGCAAAGTGGCTAAATAGAATAAGTAAAAAAACCAGTTTAATAGCTAGCAGTCAGTGTTTGTGGAATACAAATTACTAAGGGTTGATTTAGATATGCCCCCTTCAACAGTATGACAATGAGATAACTGTAGCTAGGTCAAACAAAAGGCCTAAATTCAGTGTCCACAAACCAGAGTGTCAGTTTTGGTTACATTGAGCCCTATTTCCTCTGTTGCTGCCAGGCCCTCACTCTGTCATTTCTATTTTTAAGTAAAGAACCCATTTGAAATCTGCAAGCGTAATTTTGATTACCCCATAAATCTTTTTTAAAACTCTGTCATTCTGTCTCATTCTTCTTGCTTTCTTCCTCTGTAGCTCGTACCTGTGGCAGCAATCTAAGGGGGCCCAAAGGGATCATAACTTCGCCTAACTACCCTGTTCAATATGAGAACAATGCACACTGTGTGTGGGTCATCACTGCAATGGATGCTGCGAAGGTGAGCTCATTTTCATTATTTTATTTCACCAGGCATTTTGATCAAAAAAGTAATACTTACCTGACATGGGGGAAATAAACCTTCTATACCTGGAATTTAATTACATCACGTTATATTATCTTTTCCATTGGTCAGTAATATTCAACATTGGCAATTTAAGGTTAGAACTGTTGTCATGCGTTTAAAGCTTTCCTGTAGTAAATAGAGACAAGAAAATGCAGTGGAGAGTTTGCCTGGGTTCAGACCTTTCTACCCACCCACTCCAGTGAGTTGACTGATTTGTCTGTCATCTGACACTGCCGTTTCTTGGTTGAAAATATTCTCTCATGTGGTCAATTGTTAAGAAAGTTGAAGGGCTGTTGTTTTAGGCTTCTTTTTTGTTTTCCTGCTTGCTGACTGAATTATGTTTCCATTCCTGTGCGCATGTTCACCACAACTCCCCAATTTTATGTAGGCAACGTTGTTGTTGAGTCACTGTTGTATAGACATGAATTATTCATACACCTACGGTACAACATCTCAGGCCTTTCTATCTGCAGTTTCTTTTGTAGTACCATCTTCTCTTCGTGTGCCATCCAAACCCTGTCTTCAATTCTTCTCCCCTTCCCCAGCTCCTGTACGCTCCACACTTTCACTTTGCGTGCCTTTTGTTTTTTCTTCCTAACATCTCTGTTCTTTATTCTCTACTTCTCTCTAATCACCTCTCTCCCTCATCTACTCTACTCTCTTGTTGTCTACTTTCTCCTTATATCATCTTCTTTATCCCTTTCCCTTTGATTTGTCTAAAATGTTAAGTTTGAAGATGAAGTGAGAGAGGAACATGCAAAAAGAGAGCAAGATGGCACTGAGCTCATTGAAAATTACAGAGAGAGGGAAAAGTATAGAGGATAAAAAAATCGGGCTGAATGTTCAGCTAGCTACTTCACTATTTAAAAAGCGGGTGCCAGGGAGATAGAAAAGGAAAAAAAAAAGACCAAAAGATGTCCAAGCAGGTACTTGACATGCAGCATTTAAGGTTTCTCTAAAGATGGAGGAAAATGGAGTCTATTCACCTCTGAGTATCTGAGAGAGTAAGATAGAGAAATGGTGAGATATAGTTGAATAGAGAGAGAGAGAAAAAAGTGGAGAGAGAAATGGGCTTTTTGTTCTCACCTCTGTGTCTCTCTGTCCTTGATAGAGAGAATTGGCAACATATTTTGTATTTATTTATTTATTTTGAGCATGTAAATTCAACAAACAAAATAATACAAAAATTAAAACAATAGAAATCGATAAAAAACAAATAAACAAAAGACAACAGCAGTATATTCAACAAAATAGAAAGTGAGAAGATAACATATTTCATTTCATTAGCCATTTTCCGTAATTTACATGCACAAAAAAGGAGTAGGAAGAAGTGTAAACTTGTCATATATCATATCAAATGGCTATGACAAAGTTTCCCCCAAGTGTTATTGTGTCTCTAGTACTGTATGTGGATTTATTTCATTCACCTATCCACAAGACTCTAATGTCTTTATGAGAAAGGTTTGCACTTTGATATTTTTTTTTTCAAACCCGTATCTGGCAGCTGGGACTTGTTTGCATTTTAGAATATTTCTTTGGAAGTTACATCATCTTTGTAGTGACATTTTCTTATTGTAAGTGTCTTACACAAATCCCAGTCATAAGCGCAGCACAGGTCTTGAAGAGCTGCAGTCTCTAACTTGTTGCCTTGCTACCAACATTAATTGCTCTTTTTCAACAATGTTAGGCTTAAAAAATGTGCATGCAGACTGAAATCCATGCAGTGTAATCTGCATAGTGCCATTGTACACGTAACTGGCTGGACGGCTCCTTCCCTGTTATCATTGCTTCCCCCAAACCCCCAACCGAAGTCAGCAACAAATATTCAAATATCCACTGTTGATTATTACATAAGATTAGAAGCTTGAAAAATTGGTATTCGGGAGCCGCCTACAAATGTGCCACATGTTGATGGTTGTGCTTTGTGTCAGGTGACAGATGAAAAGTCATACTTGGGATGTGTGTGTGTGTGTGCATGTGTGTTTGTGCACGTGTGTTGCTCGGGTCTAACATATAATCCAATACAACAGAATAATAGATTCACATAGCCTGAGTTTATGACAGATGGAATGTCTTTTATTGGTTTTATGGTCTATGTGATAGTCTGTGTGTGTGTGTGTGTGTTTGTGTGTGTGTGTGTGCATGTGTGCGTACGGGAGTCGTGTGCGCGCGTGCGTGCATGTGCGTGTTACAATGCTTTAGGTTTGAGAGTACTTTAAGGATATGCTATAATGACGGATTATCAGCTACTACAGCTGCTGGCATTTGCAGAATGTCACTATCTACATACACAGAGGGAGAGACAAGGACAGAGGCAAACAAAAGGATAAAGACAGACTAGACTAGACTTGAGTAGAATTGAATAGAAAATAATCTAAATTACTGACACAGTAATTGAAATGAAGTCCAATCCATTTTCTATGGCTTATATGACATCAGTGCACTGTATACAATATATACACATACAGTTATGTTTAGCAATTGCTAAGCTTTTCTAATTTCCCACTTTTAAAAACATTATACATTGTAGTTTTTTTATATCAACAATCATCTGTTAGTGCAAGTACCTTGCTAAACTTAAATTGTTTTTGTTAACCTCCTTTACAAGCACATTTTCCTAAAATAAAAGACAGATGTATTCACACTTGAACATTGATCTTTAATCATGATTTAATTTGTGTATACAGGGAATGAGACAGAAGATTAAACACACCATTTATCCCCCAGAAAAAAAAACATGTTAACATGTGCTTTTTGTGGTCAGTTAGAGAGAAAGTGCAGAGAGTTTCAGGTAGAGAACATGCTATATAGACAGAGAAACAATCATGAATTAAGATGAATAACAGTCATCTTTGTGTAGACCTCTCTCTTTTTCTCAGATTCCATCTCAGAGTCTTTGTCTCCTCTTCTTCTTTTTTTATTACCTTTATCCCTCGCTCAGCCTCTGACTGACTATTATTACAGATGACTTCTTTCATCAATAAGATGTTACACAAAATTGAGACAGAGACAAATGTTTTTATCGAAGTGCGCGTGTCCTTTTGTTACTTCTTTGCGTAGGTTTACCTGCACAAGTTTCAATAGCCAATAAGTAAAGCGTGCTGCTTGTGTGTTTGTTGTCATTCTATTAAGTTCTGAATAAAAGCAGCACAATCAATAGAGTTTGTAATGGTCTGCCAGCCTGTTGGCAAAATGCCATGAGTGTGCTTTTACTTTTCTGTGCCTGTTATTATTTGTGTTAGTTTGTGAACAGGCACCAAGCTGTCTGTGATTGTAAGAATATTGACTGTGTGTTTTCTGTATGCCAACTTAATTGCTAACTGCCAAAGGTTGTGAAACATATGTTGTAGGGTAAACTGTCAACTTTCAGGTAGTAGTGAGGGAAAAGTTATAGCAGAAAAAAGGCTGTGTGTGTGTATGTGCGTCAGCCATTTGATACATCAGTATGAAACGGATAATTATTTTGTTCAAGTCTGAACCATGCCTGACTGCTCACACACATACACTGCTATACGCATCATCACACACGCCCATTAGGCCTCCAATCATTGCTGTCTTTTTCCTAATGAATACATATTTGTGTGTGTGTGTGTGTGTGTGTGGGTGGGTGTGTGCATGCGTACGTATGCATGTGTTATTATGGTATTGGATGTTGGTTAATTTTCATGAATGGATCACTTTATTGCTGGCAGGACACATTCTGTGACATCCTATCAGATTATGTTAAATTTTACTTGATACAGAAATTAAGGCCAATAAAGACTAATAAAGGCCTTAGTCAGAATATGTTGAAGTCCAGTCTCATTCTACAACAGTGCATTGTTTTGCAACATGACTGCACAATTGCTCAGGCTTTTAAAGGATGAAGATATAATACAAAACAGTCAGTGCATTAACATAATGGTATGAATTTAAAAAACGAAACTGTAAACTGAAGTTAAAGGAAAACAATGGTTTATCACAACTTTTGTACCATTGGCCATTCATTCTATCGGTCATGGCTTTTTTTTTTTCTGTCATTGCTATTAATAGGTTCAACAGGGCAACAAGCAAGCAAACAGATGGTCATTCATATTGTAAAAGAGCAAAACCGTTACTCCAGATTAGTGCCCAGCATATTTGGAGGTAAAACTAAAAGGGAGTGCATCTGCAATGTTGTCCGACTTTCTGTGTATTTACTCCAAGACTGCATATTGTTTTGTGGTGGTAGGACTTAACTGTGACAGTGCTGACCGTCTTCACCACGAAATGGCTATAAAGGGTTGATTGTTGAAGTAGCTTGTTACGACCCATATTTACATTTGGGGTGACCACCTCTAGTGGCCGCAGTGTCTATGTAAGGAGCAAAGGAGGAAGTCAGGTGACTTACTATAAAGAACACCAAAATCTATGTAGAGAGGAGATTGGGGTGGTGGATGAGACTTTCACCCAGGACACCACTGTTCATGCCCTGTGTCAAACCAAAAGTCAATGTTGCTTTTTTAAGTTAACCAACTGTTTTAGTAACCAGTAAACTTAACCAAGTATTTCTGTTTCGCAACGTTAGCCACATGTTTAAATCTGTGACTGCATTAAATGGAATAGTAATATATGTTGCTTTGGAAGTCATCGGCAAATAACGTAGACTGTTGTTTATGTATGAGGACATGTTGGACATACTGATTTCTGAATCACTAAAATCAACATACAGGCCATTGTTCAGTAAAGACGTTGATCACATTGGCCCTCATTTATAAAAAAAACACGTGTGAAAACAGGCGCAGATCTGAGAGCAGAATTGGTCATAGGACAGGACACACGTGTGATTTATGAAACATTCGTATCCGACCAATCTCAGCGTACGAATGAGCGGGCCTTGATAAATGCGGCGGCTGAAGTCGATTGTCATTAACATGTTACGCCCTTAAATATTCCTGGTTTTGAGGCCTCGCACACAGAGGTCAAACATGGAGACAAGGATTACTGGGAAGAAAATAAACTTTTCCAACACAGAGATCGCCATCCTGACCTCTGAGATGGAGCAAAATAAAGATGTGCTTTTTGGCAGTCTTAAGAGTGGAATAAAAGGGGCCCATAAAAACGCTGTATGGAAAAGAATAACGGAGGAAGTCAACCCGAAGCATTGCTCCCCTGAGACCCGTGTGCGTGTGTGCGCACTGCTGAACCTGCGCTCCTACTCTGTAGCGGGGTTTGCCAGCGGGGTTATTAGGTATTCCGTTAGAGGATAACCTTTGTCACCTAGAAGAACCCATACCAAAATGTTAATAATCTGATACCTTGTTTGATTTAATGCAATTTATCGAGGGTAGCCACTAACCGAGGAGATGACTTTGGCTCTGCAGTGCGCCTTGCAGCAGCCGCGCGCCAACACATTCATTCACTCATTCATCTTCAACCGCTCGTCCCTGTCGGCCTCTCGGACTGAAGCCGAGCTGTTTTGAATATAAAAGAATCGTGTGTGTCCCCCTGGCCACCACGTTAAAAAGTGAAAGCTTGGCATCACAAATCACCTGTACATTTATCGAGTGGTAGTTTTGGCGATTGATGAATGCGTAATCGTTCATGGATGGTGCCTTCAGACGCACATGAGTACAATCAATTGCTCCAACCACAATTTAATTTTTTTTATTCGTGTTAAGAATCTGTTTTGATCTGTTCTTAATATGTGACTACTTATACTTAATGACAGCTGAGGTTTGTTAATTATTTTCAGCCAGATTTTGCTGTGCTGCACCGCAAATGCACAGGCTCAAATTTGCGTACACGATCTCATACCTGATGTGAGATTTGATCGTAGCTCCCACTCACTTCCAAATTGATAAATGCTGAAGTTTGCCAGGAAATGGTCGTATGCACGTTTTTCTGCCGTATGTTGGTTTGATAAATGAGGGCCATTGACTGAGCAAATGCATCAGCAAACTGCGAGTAAACCGTACTCTACGGGTCTATTTTTTATCATAAATAAGTCATAAAGTGTGGTCTTTACCTAGTTTGTAAAGTGTCCTGAGATAACTTTTGTTATGATTTGGCACTATAAATAAAATTGAAATAACCATCAGTGTCTGTCGTAATGGAAAACATTCACCAGCGACCTAATTAGCACATTATGTCAAATCAAGGCTTTTTGCTATTCTGGCTTTCAGCTGTAATTTTGCGATCTGACACCGACATTTACTGTATTAGCTCTGTTTTTGGCTCTCAAATCTGAACCTTACATCTCTCAACCAGAAGGAGGCTGTCCATATGATGCATGGATGTCCCAAGGTCACAGTTTTTAGTTTTGTGCACTGGCCTCTTGTAATGGTGGTAATACACAAATGTACGTATATAAGAGCTATAATGTAAAACATTATGGAGTAAAGCATCTACTAAATCCAGAATTGTCAAATAAAATTCTGCTGCTGCCAGATAGTTTTCTGCTGTATCACAGAACAGTTTATAATGCAGTTTCCCCAGAGCTGTCACACAGCTGTTGCTCAAACATAGTTTACAGTTTATTTTCTTAAACTGCCCAGCCAACAGGTCAACAGCACTCAAAGGTGCTGTAATACCTCGACAAGGGAGTTTTAATACCAGACAGCAGCCGTTTGCTTTCTTAACACTTAAAACTGAGGTCACCTCAGGGCGGGACTGCAACACATAAACATGGCACATCTGGGTACTTTCAGAGTATAGCCAACAGACTAGCATCCTATTTTTAAATTGACTGGTACTTTATTTGTCCCACATGGAAACTCACTTGTCAGAGCATATAACAACACTAATACACAAAATTCAAAAAATATTGATGTATAAACCCAAGATGCCATAATCAACACAAATACTGCACCCTCTACTGTGTATTGAAACAATTTTATGACAGTGCAGATGTAATGACCTTGTTACACACATTACAAGAAATGAGTCTCTCATGGTCAGGTCTGAAGGAATCCAGTCATTATTCCTTTCCTTCTTTTTCCTCACACAGTCCAAAGACATGCAGGTCAGGTGGACTATTAATGGGTGATTGTATATCTATGTGAGCCCTGGGATTGCCCAGCAATCTGTCCAGGTCCCTCTATGCCTATGGTCAGTGCATAGTGGGACAGACCCTGGCCTTGAGACCTGAAAAACAATGGACATGTAAATAAAATCAATGAATGGATGCTTAAGCCTTTACACACACATTCACACCTCAATTTATTTTAACAAGAGTCTGGCTGTAGACCATGGGAATCATGCACCACATAATTATAACAGACACAACTTCTGAAACATTGTATTACTATCAGCTATCAAGTTGAACCTACAGCTAAACAACTAGCTAATAGCCTTGCCTAGTGGACTGCAAAGGGCTGTAGCATTGGACTTGGCCCCCTCTGCACATTCAGCTGCAGCAGTTACCTCTCTGTGCTGGTTCACTGTTCTGTAGAGGCTTTACACTGCTTATGTAAATGAATTGTTTGGATGAGAATCCACAAGCAGTGGCTTGGTATGCATCCTGCTGCTGTGTTTGTCCATTGTTGCTCAGCTGCACAGTGTGTATCCATCGTTAAATTTATCATAGTTTCAAGATTTATAAATAAATAAAGATTTATAATGCTCTCTTGAGCTGCAATGGCCAGCAAAAGTGCTTCTAATTTTATTAAAGTGTTAATGAAGTGCTCTTGAGAAATTGAGTCTAGAATTTAAAAATTAAATCTGATAATTAGGGTAATCTGATAAATCATTGATTGCAGGCTTTTTTCTGTAACAGATAACATATTTTTATATAACCAAGGGTGTGCTTTGGATACTGTCCTCAAGCAGAGTTGCATGTCATTATATACTTGTTTATTTGGCTGACAGGCTAAAAGTAATCTATTGGAAAAAAGGCCCCAAACTGCCATTGTGGCAGCTTACCAGTGACTCAACATAGCTGCACAATCTCAGCAAGGGAATTCTTGTACACTCTGCTTTCAGGACAGCTGTTCCCTCTCTGTACTACTTCTGACAAGGGGTCACCTCAGTACATAGTTTAAACTTTTTCTCGACAGTTTATTTTTGACTCCAAGTAGTATAAATGCATTGAGTTTGTCAAACCTGAACCCTACCCTGTTAAAGCAACATTATGTAAGAATTGTTTTGGGGTTTTTCTGCAATTTGGTGGGTGCGGTTTACTTTTACACGTTAAAATGGACAGCTGTACTGTTAAATTACTCATGATTCAACTTTGCTAACACAGCCAAACCTCAATAAAGTGCAATAACACAAGACAAAGCAAGACAGCTAACATTACATAATAATCCAACAGCAAGATGGCCAGTTCATTGTGTTATTATTATAATTATTATTAAATAATGTTGCTTCAAGACCCTGTGTGTCAATGAATACTTGTTGTATTATTAGGTGTGGTCATGTTGTCTGGCCGTATCAGTGTAGACAGGAAGTGGCTAGTGAAGTTTATAGCAATCAGTGGGCTGTGGTTTACCAATGTCATGTTGTATACTTTGTTGTTTCTTAATGCTGTATACGCTTTATATTACATCACCTGTCATGTCAATTGGGATTACTTACTTGTAAAAATGCTTAAAAACTTTGAGCCTGTCTTGTGAATTAATTTTATTTCTTAGGCACATACACAGACACACACACACACACACACACAGACACACACACACACACAAACACACACACACAGACACACACACATGCATGCACGCACACACACACACACACACACACACACACACACACACACACACACACACACATTCAATATACAAATCACTTGCATCTTTGTATTCCTACTGAGGCAAACTGTAAATGTGCTATTTTGTCTGAATAAAATGTGCAACCATGGCATTCTTTCTTCAAAACATGTACTAGGTAGATGCCTCAACTTCAACTCAGAATTTGTCTTGCATTTACATTGGGTCAGTTGAGAGGATGATCAAAGTAAAAATATTGTGATGTCATGTGAGGAAAATAGCCTGTTTGTTGGAGGTTGGCTCTGTGCAATTGTAACAAGGAGGCTAGTGTTACTGCCACCAAGACTGAAATTAAACTTATACCCATGTGCACTACCCTTGGCAGGAGTCACCTCCACTTATTCTGTAGTTGAAATGGTTGACTGGACTTAATTTATTAGACGTGCGCAGTGTTGACATTTTAACAGGGCCCAAATCAAATCTTATTTTAAAGGGGAACCTCGGGCTGCACGACAGCATAGTAAGTATGGTAGGGAGGCTACCCTCTGACCAGAGAACCTAATTGTAAATAACCATGCAGAGAAGCATCTGACCTACTGAAGTGCCCTTGAGCATGACAGTGAACCCTGACCAGCCTGTCTGTTGCTCTGGCATCAGTGAAGTAGCAATTAAATTACTCCATTATTTTTTAAAAAGTTTGATTGATAGACAGACAAACATACATACTGACAGACAGGCAGGTTTATGGATTTATATTTATGTGATCTCTTTTTCCCACTGTTTTGCGCAGTGACTCAGCACTGCTGCAGCCTCAGCTCAAGAAGGGAATTCAAGCACTAGTCCACCCAATTATGGCTGTGTGTTCTATTGCACTACTCTGATGTAAGGTCACAATAGTGAGGGGCAAGATCAGCAGGGAAAGTATACTTATACAATTTCAATATTTTTGTTCTGCAGCAATGTAGGGGACATCTCAGGGTAGGCTATATTCTGTTATTGTTCTGCTGGAGGTGAACTGAATGGCTACAGTGTGCACTGCATGTAATGTTTATAAGGCTCTGCTGACTGACACTGACCAGCAAAAGAATGCCTGACATTGTTTGACTTGAGTGGTGAACATGATACTCGCTGTGAATGTAGGATCGGAGTGGTAGAAAGATTACGATCAGTTTCTTCTCTACTGTGATTTTGCCCTGAGGAGACCCTAAAATTCATGGCACTACAACTTTACTCACTGACTGACTGAAGGTAGCTTATTTCACTGTAGCTTTGGTATGCACAGTGCTCTTAACAATGGTTAATGGTCTATTGAGCTGCTCTTAGCTGCTCTTAGCTGCTCAGCTGCTCGCTAATGACCTCAAAGTGATAACGCTTCACTTAACCCTTTAAAGAGCATCCATTTTTTTCCTGAATGGACCAAATTTAAACATGAGAAGCTTTCTCTTGAAATACTAGTCAGTGTTGCAGTACCTAAAAAATGTATTGGAGTAAAAGAAAATATACCAAGCTGTGATCATCAAACTTAAGGCAAATTTTATATTGACTGTCAAGACTGAATTTTAAAATTCACTTAAATTTGGTGCAACACCAGTATGCATGCCAATGTAAGAGAACATCAAGGATAACAAAAAAAGTCACAGGACTTATTTCCATTGTGATTCTTGTAGTTAAATGTCGTAGTGGTCTGTGTGTTCACAGCGGCATATGAAAGCACTGAAGATGTTCACATTGGGCATTAACAGGAAATAAAGGCCTAGATTACACTTTCTGTCCGTCTATCCGTCGTGGTTGCTTCCTTCCTTACTTTCTTGCTTAGTTTCTTTCTTTGCTTTAGAAAATAAAGATGGTAATCTACAGTAATATAGTTTTGGGTTGAGGCTGCTCCTAATGTCTTTCTAAATTGGCCCATTTGGATCTATTGAACAGCACTGAGCCTCTTGCTAATGACCTTAGTGTGATAATGCGTCAGTTTCTTCCTTTTAGTTTGATGCTACTATGCAATCTGCCCTGAGTTTCTAGACGCACATGCTCACAAACAAATACAGAGAGAGAACAGACACACAGCCAAACTGTGCGCATACATACAGTGAAACAGGCATGCCTAAATATAATTAGCTTCAGCTGTCAAGACAGATATACTGTACCTGAGAAAACCAGCTCCTATACACACACACACAGACACACTGATGGGCACAAAACATGCATGGGTGCGCAGATCTGAGAGTCTGTTTCTGACTGTGTTCAGCTTCACTACATTTCTTTATGACCACAAGCTGCTGCACAATCTTAACAAAAACCTTCTCATCTCAGGCATACACATACATTCAGCCTGCAACAACAACACCTGATCCTTTGCTGTTCTTATTTTATTTTTTTATATACCTGGATTTAAAGCGCTTTTTTTTTGCAGTGAAGATTTCTATTTTGTTAATTTTTTTAATGATTGATAGGAATATATATTTTGTAACGCTCCTTAAGTCTCCAAGCTACTGAGTGTAATATATTTGATTGACAGCTAAGCCAGCTAAGGCTGTGACAATACCAGAATTTTAAACTATTCTTTTTTTTTGGCATGGCTGAATCTAGCTTACTTCTTGAATAACAATGACAGCACTCTCGCTGACTGTTCTGACATCCAGTGGTGCTGCCTGCTTGTGCCTCCAGTTGAGGGCCAGTTGGTTTTCTTCTCTTGGGTTGAAAATCTGATCGTAGACCTGTTTTTTTTTTATATAGCTTTGGTACTAACGATAATATCATATATATATATATATATATATAAAATAAATAACAAACTAAATATTTTGCTGATTTAAATCAAGCTCTGTGTCATAGCAGTGTGAGCAGTGTGTGTAGACTAGATTTCGACGTTTGGCTTTCTTCTAAGCCGCAGTGCATGGAGCCCGGAGCATTGGAAGTTCAGCCGAAAGCTTTAGCAGACCTATGCTGTTCTGTTCCGTGAGGATTTCCCCATTCCTACGCCCACACTACCCACAATACCCACACTACCCACTCTGCCATGACACATATCTGGTTCAGAATCCCTATCCCTTTTAATGTAAATTGTATAATTTTAAACACATGGTATCTAAAAAGAGTATCATAGTTTTAATACTTTCGACAACTTCAAAAAACAGCAGGGATGCAATCAGAGAAAAACAAACCTGTGCTAGTGACTGTAGCTTACAATCCAAGGATAGAGAGTTTTGGGTTAGTAGTAGATAAAAGGAGAAGGACCAAACCAGTTATCTGTTTAGTGTGTTTTTGTACAGAAAAGAAAGCACAGGAGATAAATCAAAATTTGTATGCTGTAACAGGAGAGAACATGCATCACTTTCCGCCTGGCTTCACATGCCTGTCGAAGTGTATTTCTGTGCATATGTGGCAATCAATTGGCAGATTTTAACTATCTGTTGAAATAGTTTTCAAACAAATACATGGCTCATGTTTGACAACCAATAGATTGTTTCTGTATCCCCCTTAATACCAGCTGATGTGGTCAGCACTACTGTTAATAGTGTGCCTTTAAAAAGAAGACACACTACAGAAATAAACAACTGAAGATTTTGACAGTTGCGATGATATATCATTAAATAATCTATAGAAACCATGTTTTATATTGAACCTTCAAATGGATGGGAAAATATGATACAAAAACACATCAACAAATAAAGTACAATGGTTTATTAATGTTCCTTGTGATTTGTTGTTAGCCAGCTATAATACCTCACAAGGCTGTTTTGCATCTTTCTCCCATTATTTCTAGCCATTTGAAAAGACTAAACATTGCCGGAGGCTGCAATATTCAGTGTATAATAATAGTAAAATGCTTTCAACAAGTGTGAGTCAGATATTTATTCTGCTGCATTTTCAATGTAGTTGTTGCTGATGTCAAACTAAAATATGTTTTTTCCCTTCTAATTATTAGCCTGTTTGCATATCAGTTTGCAGTGTTTTCATGTGTGTGTGTGTGTGTGTGTGTGTATATGTGTGTGTGTGTGTGTGTGTGTGTGTGTGTGTGTGTGTGTGTGTGTGTGTGTGTGTGTGTGTGTGTGTGTGTGTTTGTGCGTGTGCGTGTGTGTGTGTACATGGATGCGTTCAAGCATGTGTATGAATACAGATTGATACAGTTATCCACGACTTCTTTGCCATTCCTGACGTGATGGCAGTTAATCCCTCAGATGGTTTCATATCCTTTTACATTATTTGATCATTTGCTAGCCATTTTTTATTTTCACAAAGCACGACCAAAGGCTTAGCTATGCATAGCTGGTTCTGGTGTGTTGAAATGTTTTTTGGTTTTTTTTCATCCTTATCACCTGCAGTAAGGTTTTTCTTCACTGCAGTATGATTTGCTGTGCGATGGATTCTCATCCTTAAGATCACATGTTCATAGTTCATATTAGTCCTCCAATATACCAGTAACTCACTGATTGAGACTGGCTCTTTTTTCTAAGAGGTTTTCTGAACACAGCAGAAATCTTCCATCTTCCATTCTGTCAGGGAAATGATGTACAGCTTATAAATAATGGACAAGCTGCAAATAATAGAATACCAGTATTACGGCATTTTAGAGCGCACAGTAGATTGATGATCCAGTGCTGAAAACATGCACCCATAGCCATGAATGTGTCTTCAAGTAAGACATTAAACACCGAATTTCTCAGTGCTCAACAGCAGAATGGTGTGTTTGCAGGGTGGAGGGTGTGCAGCGCCCAGAAGTGAATGTAAAGGACGATGTCGCCAAATAATAGCAAGGGTGCTTTTAGTTTCACAGTTCTGTTCTTTCTCTCTGCTCCCGTTCATTAAAGATGGATTATTTTGAAATACTGATATGTCACTGTCAAATTAGTTGTTATACACTACACTTTGGCCAACTACAAAACTTTTTAACTTTCCAAAAAGAGAAATTTGGCGTCTCTAGACGATACAAAAATGAATCATATCATATTATTGTTATGCATTTTACTCTGCCTCTAAAAAAATGGATCCCTTACCCATTTTGGGTGTCAACCCTTACTTTAGGAAAGACTGGTCTAGACTAAGACCATACTCTGTTGATTTACAGAGACTCAACAATCCCCCCATGAGCAAGGGTGGCAACTCTAAAAGGTAGGAACATCGGGCAGATCCTAGGGTCTGGTGGGCGGCCATCTGTCCCGATCGGTTCAGAGGGAGAAAGAGAGTGAGAGACAATGCAGCCTGTATCGTCATATAGCACTTTTGTTGCTTAAGAGGCAGTAGTTTGTTCAACAGAACTACCATTTCAATATAGGCTTTCACATTTCCCCAGTGATATAATCAGTAGTTTCTATTGCTGGAAATTGTACTGGTGGAAAAGCATGGGACCATCCCTCAAGGAATTGATTATAAATCTCTCCCTGGTTTTCTGTCTTTCTCTTTTCTTTTGTATGTATTCTCACCTTTACTCATGTCTGTGTTTATAAATATTTCTATCTTCTATGTTTTTCTAGGTGATAAAGCTGTCATTTGAAGAGTTTGACCTGGAAAGAGGATATGACACACTAACTGTGGGAGATGGAGGGAAGATAGGAGACACTCGGAGGGTACTCTATGTGTAAGCACCACTTTTGTTTTCTTGTCTATAATATAGTAATATTGACATGTAACAAGTTAATAGTGGCAAACAGTGAAACAGTTGGAGACACATGGACACTGTTGTGAAGGTAAACAAACATATTGTTATAAACTGTTTTACAGTGTGCATAAACAATGCAGTAATCATAGATTAGTCCATCTAAGCATTAATATGTCATTTTAGGTTTATATATAATTAACTAAAGTCTATTTTAATTCAAAAGTAGAAAGTGATAAACCTGTAATGCTTATTAACAGTTTGTGCTAACGTGTATGTATTTGTGTGTATGGGTGTGTGTAGACTTACCGGTTCCAGTGTGCCTGACCTCATCGTTAGCTTGTCCAATCAGATGTGGCTTCACCTTCAGTCGGACGATACAATCGGCTCAGCAGGGTTCAAGGCAGTCTATGAAGGTATGGCCTTCTTTACAAAGAATATAAAATTTCCCTCTGAAAACACACACACACACACACACACACACACACACACACACACACACACACACACACACACACACACACAAAAAGATATATACACTCACATAATGGAGTGTGAAAGTCGTTGCGTTGCTGACAGGGTGATTCAATGGTGAACACAATTGTTGTCATCTGTCCTTGTGTATACATGTGAATGTGTGTGCGGCTGTGCATTACAGGAAGGTAATAAATGAATTATGAGTCAATCAACTGATCGTTTTGCTTGGTTATTTTTCATATTATACCAAAGCTGACACTGATAGAGAGATAAAATGTTGACAGTCACAGTAAGTGAAGGTGAGAGGGAGAGATGTAGGTGTCCCTATAAATACTTAATATTTAGAACAATCCATTTATCATATTTATATATTTGATTACCTACTGCATCTCACCATTTCAATGCAGCTGTATAAAACACATTGAACAAAAGTGAATTCACTTGAGACAAAGACTGAGACAGGTAGAGAGGGATAGGCAATTTGATAAACATAGAGACAGAGGAAGTGGGACAACACAACATTGACAGAGTGGGACAAAAGGAGACAAAATGACAAATTGAGTGAGAAGAAATAAACTGTCTGGGAGAGATTGAGGGAGTGTGACAGAGGAGGTGAGGCTGAGGGGGATGAAGGTTGTGCTCTTGGTTCTGCTAAGCTGTGTTTGACTCAATGATGTTGCTGACAGTGTTGTCCTGGGTCAGTTACTGTTGGAGGGAATCAGCACAGTGTAGCTACAGAAACTGCATGCAACTGAAACTGTAAGCTGATGATGTATAACATCACTTGGCTAAACATGAGGCTCAGATGATTCTGACTTTGGTTTTGCATGTTCAACATTAGCCTAAACAACAGTAAGGGCCTATTTCCTTTTTACAACTTGGTCAAAACACTTTAATATTTCTTTGATATCTGATGTCAGTAGGGGGGGGGAAGAAAAAAACAAAAGGTGGTTAATAACCTCTAGATGATCTTGCAGTTTTGGTTTCCCCCAGGATAAGTGAAACAACCGCCTATGGTATATCAGTGTGCGTGTCCTTGCATGTATATATGTGAAGCTGTCACATCATATAATGTCGCGTTATGCAGTTGGATCAGTTTTACCCAGAGAGCTCTTAGGTTTTCAGCCCTGCAGGAAAACCCAACACGTGTGTGTGTGTGTGTGTGTGTGTGTGTGTGTGTGTGTGGGTGGGTGTTTAGCTGCCTTGCTTTTGAATGCCAACATAATGTTGTAATTGTCAATCACTGCATTTTTGTGTTTGCATGTTAGAGAGAGAGAGAGAGAGAGAGAGAGAGAGAGAGAGAGAGAGAGAAAGAGAAAGAGAAAAAGAAAGAGAAAGAGAAAGAGAGAGAGAGATGGTTAATAGCATAAACACTCACAGCCCATTATGATAATTAAAGCTTCCAGTGAAATGTGGCTGCCAAGTTTTCAAGCTAATGGCAATTGGCTGTGAAAAGAGTAACAGTGTAAATAATGTACTTATTTTTTAACTCATCAAAGGACCGCAAACTATCACTGGAACGTCTTTAAATATTCTTCTTTAGAATCAGAAGTATCAGTGTGATTGTTATGAAGACATAGTGCATCTATTAAACGTACATTAATGTTATTTATTGGGGTGGTTTGGTAGTTGTTTGCAGTACAGTGATTGCTGTTTGGCAGCTGACACTCAAGTTCTACCAACAGAGAAGAGCTTTCTTAACACACACTTCTTGCAGGCAGCTGCTTAACAACATGATGATTGCGTAACTTTATCATTAAAAACTTTACAGAGTGTAAATTGTTTACTGTATGGATTCCCTACATTAAGCGGTCCGTTCTCTGCAAGCTCTTTTTTGTACGGTACTGGCATGAACTGAAAGCAAATGTGGCTGTAATGTACTGTATGTCTCAGAAAATGGTTTACAGTAATGCAAAGTTTATGTAAGTAGTTAATGGGCTAAAACACACAAATCTATCTGAAAGGTCTATAACGTATCCTTTGTTTTGTTTTTTTCTTTTCTTCATTTTGCTTCATGAAATTTGAATACATTTATCCGCTATGTTTTATTTCCTGTTCTCAATTATGCAGATTACATTGTATACTATATGACTTTTGGAGAGAAAAGGAAACAAAAGCATAAAATGTTGTATTGAGTTGTAAATCTACGTTCTGCACTTCAGTAAAACGCATAAACATGACAGAAAAGAAGAAAGAACAAACTAAAAAAAACAAAATAGTGAGTGAGAGAGCCATAATGCCAGACATACCAGGGGCTCAAGATCGCTGATATCAATCCTGACACTTGTCAACTGTGTGACAGCTAGCTCTGGGCCACATGCACTTACACACACACACACACACACACACACACACACACACACACACACACACACACACACACACACACACACACACACACGCACACACGACTGCCACCTTTCAGTATTCTATCCATGTGGGTGTACTTACATTCCAATAGATTGTAAAAGTGTCAAACATGCATACACACACACAGACACACACACACACACACACACACACACACACACACACAGCTCACCTTGGAATGTATTTGCCCAAAGCGAATCCAGGAGCATGGTGGAGCATGTGTTACAAGATGACAGACGTTTGGTAGAATGTCAGATTTTAAAAGAGGGGAGAGAGTGAAGAGCAGTGGATGAATCTGCACTGTCATTAAGAGAAGAATGGAAAAAAAAAATGAAGTGACAAAATGAATTGAATAGGATTGCAGGCCAGCCTGGTACACTCATTCCAATAAAGCACACTGTATTGAATCAGATTGCGAGCACGGGAGCGATAAGAAGAAAATTGAGCACAGTGGGAGAGAAGGACGATTTGAAAGGAGCACAAGCAGAAACAAAGGGATAAACATAAAGAAACAAGGAGAGAAACAACACATGTGAATGGGAAGCAATCATATGTTATACAGTGTCAAAGTGTCAGGGTGTTGCTTTCCAATTTTTACCTCCTGCTGTTTTCTTAACAAGGGTACTCATTGATCAGTGTGTGTGTGTGTGTGTTTGTATCTAACTGTCTCCACTATTTGTTTTGCCTTTCACAATTCAAGCTGCACTACACTATAATTACTCTGATGACAATGACAAAGATGATTTTCACTTGGCTGTGAGAAGGAAAACAATAACATTTCTTTAAACAATTCTTAACACAGCAATAATAGAGGCATTTTGAGGTTTTATGATGCTCCATACAGCTGTAATTGTCATGAACGGTACAGGAATAACACGAAAGGTGGACCCAATGCAGACACAGACAAAAAATTAAGTTACAAAATAAACGTTTAATATAATAAACTGACAAACGCAAAAACACTACAGAGAATACAAACACAAGACTAACTAAACGAACACAGGAATAACAGGAACAGGAAGACGACGGAAGATCAGGGAGACGGACGGGAAACGGGAACACGGGAAACTACGGAGAAAACAGAAAACAAACACGATTAATCAACTTACTACGTGGAGCGTGAAAACCACAACGAGAAAGGGGATGCCAATCAGGGGGGAATAGTGTTACCAATAAAGGGTTGACGACGGTCTGGCGCTGCATGCCTGTCAGCTTCAGGTATTTAAGGTGGTGGAGTCATCAGCATAACAGGCTGCAGCTTTGGGGGAACACCTACCGGACCTATACACAGACAAGGGAGAGACACATGCAGGGAAACACAGACAGAGGGAGACAAACTCACACAAAACGGAAGAGAGGAGGGTACTGACAGAACCAGATCATGACAGTAATAACGTTGCTGCTGCTAGTCATAGATAGATAGATAGATAGATAGATAGATAGATAGATAGATAGATAGATAGATAGATAGATCGATAGATAGATAGATAGATAGATAGATAGATAGATAGATAGATACAGTTCAGACAGCATGTGAAGTGTAGAGTAGAATTGGCAACTTTGGCAGCCAGCAATAGACGCATGTGAGAATGAGCATATATACATATTGTTGGATTTTTTTTTACCTACTGACAATCTTAAAATCAATGTATGCATGTTATTGTCATTTAATCCAACCTCACAAGCAAAAACAGACAGACCCTTAACTGAATGTCACCATGTCACTTGTTGACATTAATTATCAGCATAAGAACATGGCTATCCGTGTTGTGTGTTACAGAGATTGAACGAGGAGGCTGCGGTGATCCTGGGGTGCCGACATTTGGTCGCCGCAGTGGTGATCGCTTTCAACATGGTGATGTGTTGACCTTTTTTTGCCAGTCGGCCTTTGAACTAGTGGGAGAGAGGACCATCACATGCCAGCACAATAACCAGTGGTCTGGCAATAAACCCAGTTGTATCTGTGAGTACATATATTTTACAGACATATTTATGTCCGTGTCAATTGTTTTCCTGTTCCATTTTTTGCATTATCTTTTTTCTTTCTTACTAAATGCCTTTTCTATATGTCTTTCCCTCTTGGCTGGCATTCTTACCCAGTTACCAACTTATCAACTTAAACTTTTCTATCTGTTTCCTGCCTTTCTTCGTTTGTTCCTTCCTGTTTATAGTCTCATGTTTCTTCAACTTCACGGCTCCATCAGGGACTGTATTGTCCCCAAACTACCCAGAGGAGTATGGGAACAACCTGAACTGTGTGTGGTTGATTATTTCTGAACCTGGCAGCCGCATTCATCTCCTTTTCTCTGACTTTGACCTGGAGCCACAGTTTGACTGGTTGGTGATCAAAGATGAAGGTAATTGTACCTTTATTTGTCACTGCATCCGTTAGTAATTCCTTAATGAACACCTCAGGAGATGCATATGCAAATTCTTTATTGCTGAAATACGATTGTGAAATGGTCAACTGAAATGGTCAAATAATTTGTGTGTGTGGGGGTGGGGGGGTACTTTTTCTCAACTTGTTAACTGGTCTATAACCAGTCGGTAAAGAGAATGTGGGATTGGATTAAGTTGATGAATGAATAGGTGGCACACTGGATGGATAAGTTGTTGATGCTTTATTTATTGTGCACTTTTCCACTACACAAAGAACACTTTGACCACAAAGGCAATTAAATTGCTCTTCCCTATTGCAATATAGGTTATTGATTAAAATCCGGTAAAGCCATGGTTTGACTGGCTAGTCATTAAAGATGGAGTTGTGTTTAATCGGCTGGCTGTAAACCTGTCCCTCTGCGGGGATGTTTTTTTTTTTTGGAGCAGCGTTTTGAAAATTACAATTAGTGCTGTTGCACTGGGCAAACTGAAATTAAAGTTGCTTCTTCAAAGCCTTGGTGATAGATCGCTGCTGTCAAATGGAAACCAAAGACAAAAAAAAAAATGTATTCTTTAACTGATGTCTCAAAATTAATCACGATTTTGAAACCTTTTTGATATTGACTGTCTTAAAGACCTTTGTGTGTAAACTTTTTGTCAGATTGAGAAAGTCCTGAAAACTGCAAGCACTGTTTAGTGGGTTAGGGTCAAGTTTTAAAAAGCCAAGAATAAGACAAGTGAAATCCACAAGTGCATTTAGTTTATACAGTACAGCATGACAATGAGTATGACAGATGTTGGGTTCAATTCAATTTCAATTCAATTCTATTTATAGTGCCAAATCATAACAAAAGTTATCTCAGGACACTTTACAGAGTAGGTGTAGACCACACTCTATGACTTATTTATGATTTACACAGACCCAACAATTCCCCCGTAGAGTACAGTGGCAATGAAAACCTTACCTATAACAGGCAGGAACATCGGACAGACCCAGCTCTATGGAGGACGGACATCTGTCTTGACCGGTTGGGGAGGAAGAAAAGGAGAGAGAAAGAGAGAAAAGACGGACAGATGGACAGAGAGAGACAAAGACAGACAAAAAGACAGAGAGACAGACACACTTCCAGAGATGCAAGCAACCAAAGAGTAACAGTAACTATAATAATATCTATAGTAATGTGAAAATGACTTTCATGTTATGGCAGTTAATACAGCAGAATAGTAGAAACAAGCACAGCTAAGGTGATAGAATATGAAAATGATAATAATTATGGTGGCAAACATGATCAATGATGAGTAGCGGCAATGGCAGCTACGATACAGCGATACATACCACTGATGGTGTTTTTATGGCTACAAATTTCATAAGAGTTATAATAGCAGCAGGAAGCGTCATGCAGGACCACGGCAGCAGGCACCACCACGATCAGCAGAGACCTGCGAGACGACAAAGCACAAACAACTCCGGGGAAGAGGTTGAATTAGTAACATGCATTGATGAGACATAAATGATACAGACAGAGAGGAGAGAAGCTCAGAGTATCGGGAACAGTATTATCCCCCGGCAGACTAGGCCAAGGGTTGGTTTGTAAATATCTTGCAAAGGATCAGTATTCACTTATATGGCACCCGTTTAATGGTTACTAAAGGATGTTTAGAAGGTTAACTTCTGCCTAATTCAACTCTGCTTATCAGAATCACACTGATTATATTTCTGAATCAATTTTAACTTAAAGGCTGCACCAAAGTTCTCACCAGGCTGGCAGATGAGAAAAACAGTTTGAAACTAAAAAAATTCAGCATTTCAACTGTACTTTGATTTTTAATGGTTGATTAAAAAAAAAAGTTGATTTGGGGAGTAATCTAAAGAGGCAGTAATAGGCACTAAAATTACCAGATAACTTATCAAGTGTTGCTTATTCATCTTTGATAATACGTATTGATGAGTAATTGGCATTGGCTTATATTCTCTCCTTATATCACACATTCAAATATAAAACATCTGGATCATTATTATCAACCGTTTTGCTGTTATGAAGCCATAATATCTGCTGTTTAAAAATGCATACATACACGTTTCTCTGCTTTAGAGAAATCCCAGCACTTATACATTCACTGAGGAATGTATGTAACCTTGGGACTCGTGACTTTTTGTACTTTTTTATACCTGGATAATATAACATTGAAATACAAACAAATGGCAAGCAAAAGTTATCAGAGCAACTGCAGTAAGAACCAACCTATAACTCCCCTGAGCTGGGAAACGTAGCATGAAATTCAGCCTAAAGAATCTGATAAAGCATCAAGGTATGCTTTTAAACAGCACATCAACTTTTAACATAATCATAAATTCATTGTTGTTATCTTACAAAAGAGAACATAGTGATACACTTTTACAAAAGGCTTTTCTCTAAATCTCTTCTCTTAGATAAGACAACATAGGACCTTGTCTCTCTTTCTGCTATTGTCAAGTTGTTTCTCTTTCAACTCAATCTCATACCTATCAATGCAATAATGAATACGTGTAAGAGCTTTTGAGTTGCTGAAGAACAAAGAGACAGGCACTTTGCAACTCTGTCTCTGTGTAGCTTAATTGAGTCTAAGTGCATGAGATTGAAAAATCCAAGTCAAGGGGGGAATAAAAAGAAAAGTTTGTTTGGTAGTGTTGGTGAAGAATCCCAATTTCAGATACAGTGTGTTTTATTATGGAAGCGTTGTTTTAGCTTCACGTCTGTCCCTTGCAAGGTTGGCTACTCACACTGCTTTTTTTATTGCACTGTTTTGTGGTTGGATTCATGTGAGGATTTTGAATATCACTTTTAATACTGTGTATTTACTGAACAATGTAGCATTTTAAAGATCAGCAATGATGGGAAACAGCGTCAATACCATGCTCTACAATAACATGATCTCTAACTATTTCAGGATGTTTACATTATTCTGATGTTTCTGATCTGATATTGTACATTACCCTAAAATATATAACCCACAATTAATACAGTATAAATACTGTTTTTGAGATTTCCTCAATATAATATCACAAAATGGCCATGTTCTATTAAGGTATTTTAACCTCTTCTTCCCTGAGCCCCCGCCGGCGGGGGCTATCACGCAGTATAACAACATCCCCCTCTGCAGCAACATGTAGCTTGCATACAGACACACATGCTGGATACCCAAAGAAAGCTAAGAATCTCTTCTACACGCTCATATAAACCATTCCTATGACCAACAAACACAGTTACAACACCGAGCGATCAAACAATGCAAGGCGAAAAAACAGAAATACTAGTGACACAGACAAATAAAGCTGGCGCAGTGGCTACGCTGATGTCAGCAAGATTTCACTGCATCCACTCCATAGCAGAGTCTCCACACGTTCCAAAAATACAATTTTTATCACTCTAAGACCAAGTTTCACTGATCCAGCAGCCAAATATGACAGAAAACAACAAGCGCATTTGAAAAACAAAACCAGAAATGCTGTCTTACCTTTGTAGTATCACAGTGAAAAGTTTAATCCACAGAAATAAAAACCGCTGAAATGGAAGGACAACATCTCCCAGCATGCTTTGGAGGTTTTTCCGGCTTCTTTGACCTGCTAAGCCCACTTTTCAAAGGCTCTGATTGGGTCATAGCGCCTGTCCGTCACGTAGTGTTGCTCGTCCTTATCGCTTTGTGATTCGCTAGTCGTGTGGTTTAACTGAAAACAACGTTCATAACTTGATTCTATTGGTTCTTACGATTCCAACGAGGTGTCATGCTTCAAGATTGACCAATGTGGACGGAAGATATAGCCCCGCGTAAGGGCAAAGGGGCTCTGTCGCGCTAACGGCGCTAGCGCGCTAGCGCTAATTGTTCCTCTGCTTTATTTCAGCAGCATCAAACTTCTCACAGGTGATGTCCAGATGTTGTTCCATGGCTGTATTGAGTTTTTTGGCTACTGTGGCATTATTTTCAAAGGGATATTTATATAAAATGACAATTTTTTTTTGGCGAGGGAAGAAATTCTTCCATTTTTGCTTTGTTCCATCTGCATTTACTCACACTTGCATTAATAGTGCTGCTTACACTTCTGATGCCATCTCACATGTGTAACCTTTATTGTAATACCAAGATAATGCACATAAAGCTTGTAATTACAGAGATATACCCTATTTATTCTGAGCATGTCATTTTCGAGCAGGAACCTCAAAAACGGACTCAGGGAAGAAGAGGACATTTAAAAATGTTAGAATTAAAGAACAAAGGATGGAAATAGCAACATTTTATGAACATTTTGTTTATGCTCACTTGAGTTGGTTCCCATAACATATCTTTGTCTCCAGATTACGTAACACTTGGTCAGTTCTAGCTGACATGAAATAATAATTAAAAAATTGCCCAACTGAACCAAATTCTGAAAGAACTCTCTCAATTTTTCTCTTTTGATGAGTTAGATGGCCAAGAGGAATTGTTTTGTTTCCGGTTTGCAACTTCTACTTCTTCTACTCTGTTTACTGACAGATTACAGCCATGCGTAGCCTATAGTGCTAACGTCTGACAAAACTACACTGTAGACTAGTTTATTCACTAAAAACCAGCTGATGGAAATGTGAAATTAGTATTTCTTTTTTTGCCACATTTCCAAAGGTCCCTTAAAAATCACTTGGCAATTGGATGGAAACAGCTAATGATGACCTTCAATGACCAGAAGAAGTAGATCTCACTTTGGCTTTGTATTAGCAAATGTACATACATATTTGCATTTTATGTGAATGGATTACCAAGACTGGAATTAAAGATTGTCAGACTTTGAAGAAAACATGACTGCAGATGCCAGAGGGTTAGTTTGGGCATCACTAAGATCACACAGTACATTTTTGAGAGTGGCATTCTCAAAGGTAATCAACACACAAACCCTTGATGGCCCTTAGTGGGCAAGCAAAGGAAATGTTGGACAGCAGAGGCGATAATGAATAATCACCAGTACTGCTTCTCCTACAAATGCAAAACTGCAGGTGTTTTGTGATGAATCACAGTTCCTGCTGCAGCACCAATCTGCGAGACTCCTGATGGCCCATCAGCAACAACAAACATTGTGTTAGTTCTGGCAGTGAGCTGAAGTTGTGCATGCCAACAGCTCATCAGCATGAGTTGACATTTATCACACTGATCACACTCAAAATACATTTCCAATTGCATTTAATCAAGACAATAAGGTGGTCTTTATAATCTCCCAATGCCTCTCACTTACTCACTCTTGATATTATTATGGTGCTGCTGCTGGTGGTAGTTAATCTGTTTATTTCTACCTGCTACAAACTGCTGTTACTAGCTGGGGCGATTGATTTCTCCATCGGCCCCCTCAGACTCCTCCTGTTCAAGTGTCTTATCGCCATATTTTGGGGTTGGCATTTCTTTCCTTCTGCATTATGTTCATTCCATATCTCACTGACATTGGCCTGCTGGGTTCTGTTCTGTGTAGCCCTTTAGGGTTTTATTACGCTCCCTACTGAATCTGTCTCTGCTGTTTGGATCATTTGGGAGCACCCTCAAGAGCCGAGTGTATTCTGCCTCAAAAAAGTGTGTAGCCATTTGTTGCAGTAAATGATCCTACGCTGTGACACAAATGTCTCAGCCAGAAATGAGGTGATGCATGGTTACCGCTGTACAGACCAGTGGGGGAGATGTAATGGTTTCGGGGCTATTGCATTGGTATACAGTGGGTCCTTTAACGGCTATAAAGTGATGCCTTAATGCCAGAGCATACCTTAACATAGAAGCCAGGTTCAGCTATTCATTGCAATCATGTACCCCCAAAAGGATGATGGGTACTTTGAACAAGCTAATGCCTATTGCCATGGTGACAGAATTGTCCAGGAATGCATGGTTGAAGACACATTCAGGTGAAATAACCTTAATGAACTAGACAGGAACATCCCGTGATATCACTCTCTTCAGGATTCACTCGAATGTGCCATCTGCAGAAAAGAGCATCTGCGCATCAACACATGTAACACTGATGTCTGTCCCTTGCTGAGTCACTGCTGAGACATGTGGGAGCTGTTATTAGGGCAAAAGGTGATCTGCTGCAGTAAAGAACAGGCATCTGTATTTTCACTGAGTGTATATTTCTTATCTTTTAAGGTAGAAATAAAGTCAGAGTTATAGGTATCAGCAGGATAACAAAATTTGATTTCTATGTCATCTGACATTAACGGTTCATGAAACAATTATGCATGAATCTACAGCTACATTTCTACATGAGAATATTTGCACTTCTCTGTATATTATGACTATTTTGATATAAAAAAGATTTACTACTACTTTACAGTGGTGGAAGGAAGTGCATCCAACTTTGGAATACCTTTACTTCTTTTTTCTTTGACAATGTCTTAAACAATGCTATTTTTCATAGTTCTTGGAAATTTGTTATTGTGTTATTTTGTGTTCCTCTTTGTGACTTTATAATCTAAATATGAATAGTAACTATTAAATACATCTTCTCAATAGTCTCAGAAAACAACTAAGCATTTAGAGAAGCAAGTTATCCTTCCATGACCTAAAGGAAAAACACTAACATCTGAGACACAAAGCTTTCAACAACAGTGTTAACTCACGGCTGTCAATGTCACTCCCAACAATGTAATAAAGAAGTCAAACTGGGTTACAACATTTAATACATCATACAGTGTCATTCTGAAAGGAAATATTCTTAGGCACATTTTGCCACTAATACTTGTTTACGTTTCTTCAGAAAGATTTTCAATTCAGTTCTTGTAATGGATTATTTCTTCATTTTGGTACTGATAGTATTACAGAACTGAATCAGGTGAATTGAATGGTCTCTTTTCACTCCATTAAATTCTTTAATCTGACTGCCTGACAGGCAGTTGATGGGCTAATAGTGTTAGCCATTGTGCTACAAACAACCTTTTGTGTGGAGTATTTAATAAAGTAGAATGTGGTTGCATTTTCCTGCAAAATAACGTCAAAACAACATATTAGGATTTGTCACCTTTAATAAGAGCCTGAAGAAGTATTGGATCATCTCAAAGTTATTTCCTGGCCCAAATAACATTAAATACATATCTTTCCAAATATGTCCTTGACCTAATGTTATTCAGATGTAATTAGATAAGCACCATTGAATTGTCTGTAAAATATAATTAAAACTGTTCTATTTCAGGCCTGTCTGAGCCAACAACATTTGGGACGTTCTCAGGAAAAGATGTTCCATCACAGATTGCCTCAAATGGACACATCATGAGACTGGAGTTCCAGTCTGATCATTCTAATACTGGAAAAGGCTTCAATATCAGCTACACAAGTATGTGCTACCTACATATTTACTTTTCTATCTTTTAGCTCTGTCTATCCGAAAGTCCCTTTCTCTGCATGCTAATCAAACCAGAAATGCTTCATAAATGGTTTAAAAACTGTTGATATGACCTTTATTAGTGTGCCTGATTTGTTTTTTATTGGTGTATATTTTCCTTACTCCTCCAAAATAGCTACAATGGAGTTCTGATAGCAGAAAAATGTTCAACAATCTTGAAATAACAGCAGTGAAAATGAACAGCAGATTTTTGAGGTCAGCTCCTTAGCATGGAAGAGAAAGGGCCTCTTTGCCTGATACAGCCGATTGCAAAAGTGTATGATCAAACACAAACATTTAAAAAATATGTTTGTCTACAATGCAAATGCAGCTGCATTGTAAAGTTTTTAAAATGTTTTTAATAAGGGGAAGTGGTTCTCTCTTTCCTTGAAGCACTAACCATCCCTCTCTTGCTGTGTTATTGCTATTCTGCTTGACTGATTTGTATGACTTACTCATGCTTTACTTCGTTAAACCTGTTTCTTCGTCAGCTTTGAACCTGACGACTGCAGCCTGTATATTTATTTGCTCTAAGCTGAACTAGTTCTGGATGACTGACTCTGATTCATTCTCTGTGTGATTTCCCACTCTGCTTCCCAAATGACCTTATCTCTGACTCTACCTTAAGAGGTGACATTTGCCAAATGAAAAAACAAAATTACCTTTTGCCTCTTTAGCACCACACGATATTTATTAAAAAGTCATATCTCATCTCATATCTAAAGTTTAGGTTCATTGATCACATAGCATTAATATTTATGCCATTGTAATGGCATCAATGCTATATTTGGATTAGTTGTGTTCAAAAAGTATTATCACTACTGCACTGTTAAAATCATAATCTCTACCTAGTTAAAAAAATGTCCGGATCCTATAATTTGCATCTACAAATAATTATGGATTTCTTTCTATAGCAAATAATGAGTTTCCTCAACAACACTATGACATGTAGCAATACAGTTCTATGAACAGTTTTGATTCTGCTTCAATACATCACATTGTTTGGGATGGACTGTGATAGCCACAGCCCAGCTAAAGCACAGTACATTGCTAACCTGGTCTAGGCATGTACTGAAATGATGATAACCATTGGTGCAAAATGCCACCAAAACTCACTTGGAACCAAGATAGAAGACATTGTACATGACGGAAAAAGCCTCACTGCACCAAATCAAAAAGCAAAGCTACAGATTGTAGACTACAATGCTCTTGCTGCAAGACAGAGTTCTTTGAATATAAATGTTCAAAATATTGCTGTCAAAGTTAGAGGTCATCTTTCTATTTCTCTTTATCTCGGTCCCAACTCTATTATTCTGATTTTGCCCCTTATTTTCTAATCCATCATGTTGATCTCTCGCTCTGAAAGACACACTTTTTCTCAGGCTTATTTTTTGCTTTGTCATTTACAGACAACCTTGTCTCACACTTTCTTTATCTGAAACACTCACAGCACACTCTCTCCTCTCTTCTCTGAATATTGTCATTTTCTGAGTTTTGTCATGTATATACAGTACATAAACTGTACATATATATATTTGTCCCTCCCAATCTTTTCCGCCACTTCTTATCTGGTGTGATACACACCAGATAAGTGCTATAAGTGCTTGCTGTCTATGCCTTTGGCCTTCGTGTGCAGTATGTGTGTGCTCTACAAGTGTGTTTGAACACATGCAAACATGTTTGTATCCATATGCCGGCAAATGTTATATTATATGCACATATTCATTGTGTCTCTGTATGTGCCCTTTCCTCTCTTGCTCTCATTTTTTTCTCTATCCTTCTCTTTCTCTCTCTGCTCTCATTTCCTCTCCATCAGTAGCTAATCAACCTGAGACATGTCCAATCACTGGGCGTGTGCTCTGGGAGGGATCAGGTTAATCTCTGGAATGGCGATGATATAAGCTAAACATGACAGGGTTGAATCCACGTGAAGATAATTCCATTCTCATATTTCCATATCAGTGGATATGTCACATTTACTGACAGTGACACAGCAGTGGTTTCAAACTTTTTTTCTCTGGTAGAACCAATTTTCTGGTATTGAAATACATACAAAACCAGGGAACGTTCAAATAATCAAAACACACATGTATTCTGATCCACTCTAACTATTCAAATCTAGACAGGCGTGTCATGTTTCTGATTGTTTTCTGTCACATTTTCTCTTTGCTTATCCAGTTCCAAAGGAATTTGTCTTTGTTTCTTTGTCTATTGGCTCATATTCTAAGTATAATTTACTCATCATTGTCTCTGTAGCATTTGGCCAGAATGAATGTCACGACCCTGGAGTTCCTGTCAATGGTCAAAGGTATGGTGACCAGTTTCAGCTCGGCAGCTCTGTGGCTTTTCGCTGTGATCAAGGATTCATAAGGACACAGGTAAAAATCGAATATACTATAGTAGTCACTTATTCACTGTTTTCACTTATTCACACAAATTAAATAACAATACTTATTAGAAGTAGTCATGCCTCCCAAAGGGTATTGAAATCCTTGAACGTTTGTGAATTTGAGGGAAAAACGTCAAGGAACGTTTTTGAAAATAGACTTCAGAAGACATTGGTCATTGAAAGCATTTGAATTTATATATATAATAGAAAATAGAAAGTTACGTTTTTTACTCAATGTGTCTGCCGGTGTGTCTTTACTAGTTGTGTCAATGTTTCATGGGCCAGCCTACTTGTTCTCATTATGAAAATTGTCAGTGTTTTAACAGTAATTAACCTTGATCTGTCTCTCAAACTATGCCTTTTGGGCTCTTGAATTTGAGTAAATTGGGCCTTGAAAAGTAATTCAATTTGATGTTCTGGTACTCGATGTTAAGAGCAATAATATAGCAGCAAATAAATATTTGTTATGTAAAGATATAGTGGAGTAATGGTGTCCTGAGCAGAGAATGAAGTCACTCTCCCTCTGTGTGTTGTAATCCGAGTTTCTCTGTTGTTTGTTTTTGCCTGCGTATACATGTTTGTGTATATGGCTGTGAGGTAAAGAGCTGTGTGGAACCAATCTTGGCCCACTTTCTTCAGTATTTCAAGTACAGCTTTAAGAAGGTTTTGGAACCTTGCTAACATTATTAGCATATTGCATAGCGGTATTGCTACTGTAAAAGTAGTTGAAGTAGTAAAATACTACTTACTGTGTTGTCTCTGTTTGTAAAAAACTGAAAAAATAAATTCTCAAATAAGTATTTTTCTTTAATATCCGCTATTGATATCCCTTTTCCAGGGGTCTGATCAGGTCACTTGCATCATCCAGGATGGAAATGTTGTTTGGTCTGCGGCTGTACCACGCTGTGAAGGTAAACACACATACAAGCTGTTAACAGTGTGTATGAGCAATGGGTAATCATTTAAAATGCGCGACTTACCAGAATATAAGGTGACAAAGCAGCTAAAGTGTGCTTATACACATGTGTACAAATTGTATACATTTCCTCTTCTAATTGCTTTAGCCTCAAGCCTCCCCGCACTTATTCTAGATTTTTTCACACATCTTTCTCAGTCAACAATAATTTTAAATGAGATCCACACAGGTATTGCTGAAACTAATTCAGGGAGAGGCATTCATTATATGCAGACTCCAGTACATGGAGATGTATCCTTAGTCTGCAGATTAGATAATATGCAGACGTAATAATGAAGGAACAGTGAATGTGCCATTATTTCAACACTTTTTAAAGGCAAATGTTATTCACTGGCCTGTGAGTATTTGTATATCTTCTTTTCTATCCCCTCCATCTTGATTGTATTGTCTAAATGACATTATAAAATGTTGGCTGTTGTTAATATATGGGATGGAGAAGACAGTCCAATTGAATAGTATTGTCACCTTATTAAATCTAGAATATGGGAAAATGTTATCCCTCCTGTTGGACAGGGAAGGATAATTATGTTTTAATTTCTAGAATGACTTTCTCTTGTACATTCCATCCACGATTACCACAGCTTCAGTATGCACAGAATGGGTCAAAGAAAAGTAATTTTCTTTAGCTTGCTGAAAGTCTGGAGTTATGAGAGTAGTCAAAAGGGCAAATGTATCAGCTACTTGAGAACAGAAGAAGTAGAATTAGTAAGAATGATAATGTTATAATAAAGACACATGTTGTCCATTGATTGACTCATTTATTGATTATTGTACATATATTTTTTTCATTACCCAATTAATATAGCAATTCATTCATTCATTCAATATTTCAAAACTGTATTCAATCATCTTCTCTTAAAAACAAATACATTTGTCAAAGCAACTCTTTCCCTGAAATGGAGAGTATTTTCCCTCAAGTACTTGGCTTAAAACTTGTGAAATGGTTTTGACATGGAATTATTTCATCATTGGAACTGTGAAATAATGTATTCTTTTGCTGTATATATGATTTACAGACTTTTTACAAACAAAAAAAAATAACCACATGTAACAACAAGGTGTATAATAAGTTTAAGCCATTTCTTCACCCATGCATAGCCGTTAAAGTAAAAGATTAATGTAAAACTGCCAAACACCAATGTTAGATGATGCATGGTGTAATGTTACGTTATTGTAACACCAGCAGTGCAGAAATTATTTTTAATATGGGGGTGATGATGAAACGTAGAAGATCAATGTTAAGTCACTATTACTAACAGAAACATGTTTCAAGCTGTTTAATGACTACACGTATACTGTATACTGTATATGTGTGTATATATATATATACAGGCTGCATTCATTTCTCTGTGGATTGAGTGTTTTTTTTTTTTGGGGGGGGCGATTTCTTTTTTACTCTTTTTCCTTTATTATCGCACAGCTGAAGAGTGACAAGAGAGGGGGGGGTGGGGGCATGCAGCAAAGGGCCACAGGTCGGACAGAAATCTGACTTTTTATGATATGAGCCCCTTTATGTGAGTGCTAGACAAACATCTTTACAGTTACAAAGTGATAAAGTATTTTTTATTGATATGGACTCTAAACTTAACTGAGGGTAATTCTTGCATTTTAATATGGCATTATTGCGATTTTTGGACTGTAAAAGCTATCAATTAGTGTCAAGATGTGCCAGCTATGCACAGTTCCCTGAGTTGCGGTGAAATGAGCAGCCGTTTTCTGGCATCATTTGACACATAAATATACTTGATTTGCCCGATAAATTATTTTTAATTAATAATTATCTTTTTCAAATACGAGCACCTCAAATGTGTTTACTGTATCACAAGATACAGCACAGCGTATCTTCTCAAAGTAAATTATAATGTATTAACTCTATAAATTTAGAAAGGATTAGAGAGCTAAAGGAAAGACGATGAATCTGCTAACTTGATGAGCGTTGTGCTCATGCCTGACACAGTTACAAGAAAACATGATTAATTTCTCTCTCTCCGGGTTGGTTTAATTCCCTGTAGCTCCATGTGGAGGCCATCTTACATCTCCCACTGGTGTTCTGCTTTCTCCTGGTTGGCCCTCCTTTTATAAAGATTCTCTGAACTGCCAGTGGGTGATTGAAGCACAGCCAGACCATGCTGTGAAGATACAGTTTGAAAGGTAAGTGATTTGTTTATGGAGGTATTAAGAGGTTTGTTTAAGTTTGCTCATTAGTTACATAGGAAATTAGTCAGATTGTTGTGAGTTGGATAACATACAGTAGTCATTAAGTATGTCATTATCTCCACTTCTGCTTTGTCAGCTGGTACATTATTCAGTTAGTCAGTCTATTAGTTGGTCAGTCTTTCAGAGGCATAGGCGTATATATATAGTAAGATGTAAATTTAGTTGGTGAGTTACTGCTGCGGTACATAATTAATGCTGACTTTTTGCACATTCTTTTTGGAAACAGGCCACAAACAGATGCAGTGTAGCCTGAAATTGCTAAAGCTGAAATTTGTTTTTTAGGAAGGGACGTAAAGGTATAGTTTAATTTGTGTAGGATTCAGCATTTGCATTGCAAGAAAATGTCTAGTGCAGAGGCTAGTTGCTTGTTCAGATGGCTGGTTAGTTATTCAGATGCTGTCTGTGATTGTTATGTGTCAGTGATTCCAAACTCCAAAAAACACAGTACTACCACTGCAGCCTTGAAGGTTGTAAATGACATAACTGAAGCCTTGAATAATAGACAGTGTTGTCTCTCTCTTTCCATAGCCTTTATAAGGCCTTTGATACAGTGGACCATGACATTTTGACTGAACGTCTTACAGCAGCTGGGTTTTCTTTACATGCAGTCGGATGGTTTGCTAACTATCTAAAAGACAGAAGCCAGGCTGTTCAGTTAGAAGGTGTCTCTTCTGAGGTTCAATTTGTCCACAAGGGGGTGCCTCAAGGCTCAGTACTAGGCCCTTTGCTATTTATTTTGTATATAAATAATATTGAAATCAATATTCCAAATGCAGCCTTTAATTTTTATGCTAATGACACAGTCATATATTGCTTTGCACCCACACCTGCAGAAGTGTGTGCATACATGCAGAATGCATTTAATAGAGTCCAAGAACAGCAAATATTGCAACTTGTTCTAAATGCAAATAAAACAAAACTTATGTTTTTCACTAATTCTAAATCAGCAAGGGCAAGTCAGTCCGTCATTGTCACCAGTAATGGTCAACAAATTGAACTTGTATCTACTTTTAAATATCTGGGGTTCTTAATTGATGACCACTTGTCTTTTAAAGCACATATACAGTACACTGTAAAGAAGCTGAAGCTTTTACTTGGATTTTATTTTAGAAATAAGTCTTGCTTTTCCTTTAGGGTGAAACAGAAACTAGTGGAGTCATCCTTTCTTCCGATTATTGATTACGGTGATGTGTTATATATGAATGCCTCCGTTCAATGCCTCCACATGCTGGATAGTGTGTATCATGGTGCTCTTAGGTTCACTACAAACTGTGGAGCTCTAACTCATCATTGTGTCTTATACAGTAAAGTAAATTGGCCATCGTTATATGTGCGCAGGCTCGGCCATTGGTAGATGCTGATTTACAAGGCTATTCTTGAGATGATTCCATCTTATTTATCTTCCCTTCTAATCTTAACTAACAGGGCCTACAGTTTCCGCTCTCAGGATTTTTATCTTTTGCTGTTCCTAAGGTGAGAACAGAAATGGGGAAGAAAGCGCTTAGATTTTCTGCTCCAAGTACATGGAACATTTTGCAGTCAGAGCTCAAAATCCAAAGTCTGGTATCTCTGAATGTATTCAAGTCCAAGATAAATTCCATTACATCTAGGCTTCAGGAGTGCAAATGTTTCATTTGAGTGCAAATGTTTAAATTAATCTTGTAAATTCTTTTAACTAATTTTTGGAAAATTCAATTGTTATTGTATTCTAATTGTTTGTTTCTTCTTTTTTTGCCTTTGATTAATGTGTCCTTGTGGACATTGTGTTGATATATATATATATATATATATATATATATATATATATATATATATATGCGTTCATGTGATGTCCTTTTTCTAAATCAGTTACTACTGTATTTTATGGTTGAAATTATAACTGGCAGCACTCGTAGTCTCAAGAACCAACTGGTTCTCTGTGCCCTGCAGACACAACTGTTGGTCCTTGCTAAGTCTGTGGACAGTCAAGACAATTTCTCAGATGACAGGTACTACAGATAGAGATCAATGTCGAGGGATATAAGTAAATCAGTTGTTCAGCTAGTTTGTTACACGAGGTAGTTATGTGCTCAGTTATTTAAATTGGAAGGTAGAATGTAAGTCAATCTCCTTCGAGTTATCATAGTTTATTGACACTGTTCAATGTTCTGTGCTTGCAATGACTCTAATGAAATGAACATTGCTGCTCAGTCCTCTTCCAGCGTAATCACATTGTTTATTAACATTGTTAGGTGGATTACATTAGCTGATGTTTTAAGGTAGCCTTCACACAGATTATGTATGTCAGTCATATATATGTTATATTTGTGTATGTCTGGTTATTGTGCATCCTTGTCATTTTTTGCCTGTGTGTCTGTCTAGGTTCCAGACTGAGGTCAACTATGACACACTGGAAATCAGGGACGGCCCCTCAGTCTCCTCTCCCCTCGTCGGTGAATACCACGGCACCCAAGCACCTCATTTCCTGATTTCCACGTCAAACGTCCTGTTCTTGTTGTTCACGACAGACAACAGTCGCTCTGCAGCAGGCTTCAGCATCAGATATGAAAGTAAGGCTGATTGACTGATAGAAATGTTTGGCAGACACACAATGAATTGCTTGCAGCTACTCATATGCAAGGACAATGTTTTGTTCGATGTTTGCTGAGTGCAAACCAGCTTAAAAATTACCCACCCACACACACATGCACGCATGCACAATCACACACACACACACACACACACACACACGCACACACACACACACTTCTACAGCGGTGACTCTGTGGTATTTGTGCTTGTGTGATGTGATTCTCAGGTGTGAAAATGGAGTTAGACTCTTGTCTTGATCCTGGTATACCAGTCAATGGTCGTCGCCATGGAACCATCTTTTCTATTGGTTCCCGTGTCTCGTTTACATGTGATCAAGGATACACACTGAGTGATCAGGGGCCAATTGTTTGCGAGCAGAATCATCAGTGGAGTCACGCTCTTCCCAGTTGTGACGGTGAGAATTTTTTCTTTCATGTTTGCCCTCATAATGAAGATCTATAGTGGGCTGAAATAATTTATACCCTTTTCCAGAAACAATTTAAGAGTAAGAATTATGTGATAATATGAGTAATAGTCACTTGCTGGAAAAAGTAGTTGGGAATTTCTGACAAACAGGCATAGCAGGTCATTGTGGTGGTCACCTTGACCGTTTCCTCAGAGGACAAAGCCCGGAGTTTACTTAAAACTAAAAAATGCTCACAAGAGGTTTGTAAATGCACTGAATAAATCCCAAGCTTTTTAATTTCTGCATTTAAGCACTGTACCTTAGAAAAAGTATTGTTGTGGTTATTTGGAGCCTCTACAATTTTTTTTATCAACTGATTTTATTAATACTGTATGAGTGTGTTATATGAAATGAATCCAGCACTGCAGAAAACAATCACATTGCATAACCCATTGGAAAACCGTGAAGCATAAATAAGCATTTCAGTTTGTGGAACAAAGGCTACATTAAATTACCTCTTTTTTTCCAGATCATCCATCCCTCCATTATATATACTGTAGCTGTTTATCCATGCAGAGGGATAGGATGGTGGGATTTTTGCCAGCAGACACTGAGTCACTGGACAGGTCTCCAGTCTATCACAGGAGTACCACATAGGCAGACAACCATTCACACTCCCACCTACGGGCAATTTTATTGCATGTCATGTGAGCGTAGTGGAAAAGTATGAAACTCAACAAAAGGCACCCAGCATGTCTGAAGCCTTGCTGTAAGCCGATAGAACTAACCATTGCACCACTGCCCCGTTCTTTTTTTTTGAAAAAAAGAAAATTGGAACAAATCAGAAAATGAATTGCTACAGCTCTAGCAAATGTATCATTTTTAATCACATTTAAAATAATTTGTAAATAACCTTCTGACTTGTTCTAACTGATTTGCTGATAGTGACTAAGATAATAAAATGCTAGATAGCTGTCACTTTGAACTCACATTAAAGTCATCTGTGACACTGAACTGGAACTCCAAAACAAACCACTTCATGTGGTAGTCAGACAGGCTTATGTTTGGAAATAAGGCAGGCAAGATCTGGCAAGAGTGACCAGTCCTGCAGCTGCGTCACACTCACATGCAAGGGGCCCTAGGCTTTACAACAGTAAACGATTATTCACAATTCCCTTTTGCAAGCCAACATCTCTGTGTATGTTGTGTGTGAGATAAGTTTAAGGTTAGTTAGTTTGTTTATAGACTTAAATATTACAATACAAACATAGCAAAACACTTTACATGATCAAATAAAAACATACGATCCAGGCAATATTCCATATAACATTACTAAACAACAAGCCTGTGAAATTTCTCATTTGTCCAGGTCATCGTTATCCCCAAAGCCATTTCAGTCAAAAGCAACTGGACTTGGTTATTTGTCTAGGAAGACGTTTCACCTCTCATCCAAGAGGCTTCATCAGTTATGTACCAGGCTGGGTCAGATGTGTACATGAACTGATGAAGCCTCTTGGATGAGAGGTGAAACGTCTTCCTAGACAAATAACCAAGTCCAGTTGCTTTTCTGCCGATTGAAAGGAATCCATTTTGAAAGCCATAGTAAGGATGTCTCAACTTTGGAGTGAGTTCATACCAAGGCAATCCATCTCACAGTATCAGTCATATAACATAATCAGTTTTAAACTGCTACTGTGCCATTTTCAATTTTCACCCAAGCATGCCATCTCACCAGACAGCTGTTACATTATATGACACACTTTACAGAATAGCACCTTTTCTTAAACAGTATGAAAGCCTTGATTACAATTTGATTTATCACTATTTACTTTCTTGGACGAGCGTGGTACTAGAATTATTTTTTTTGTTGATTATTTGGATAACTATTGTCTTAACTCTTTTCCTACCTATTGGTAATTTTGTGTGTCTAGTTCACCCCATTTCCATGTTTTGAAGCTTTGAGAGCAACCCAGAGCAAACTCACACAAACACAGAGAAGTCCATTGAAAAAAGGACTTGGACATCAATTTATAGGAGAAAGGAAGTCATCTTTAAAATTCCCCACAGCCATTCTCAAAGCAACTCGTACACACACGGACACATTAACAACAATGATCCTATTTACAGTACTGTCTCAGAGGCCCTGTTAACATTTAATCAGGAAGAGACAATTTTCTTCAATACCGACTGCAGCCACCAGAAATGCATTATTTTGACAATATTGTGTCTAAAAGTAAAAATAAAATGACATGCAGTCCTCCCGCTGGCGTGCAGAGACCATTCCCTTTCAGTAATGCCACAGTGTCTGCTAGACCCAAACCACTCGTCTTATTCCTGCAGGTCAGCTAAATCTCCAAACAGATAATACAGAACACTGGCTGCTCTTTTATGTGTCAGGGAGAATATTGAAGGGGCACTGTGACATTTTAGAACTTGCAGTTGGTGCCAAGACAACAACTAGTGACCCAAGTCACAGCATCCCTTTTAGTAAAAAATGCCATGGTATCATTTAAGAGGGAGACAATTAAAGATAGAGAAAAACATGGTGGCAAGACGGAGGATGGAGGATGTAGCTGAAGTCTGGTATGCTCTTTCTTTATGTACCTCTCCTCTGTCTGCCTTCTGTCTATCTTTCTGTATCTGCTTTTCTATCAGCGTTTCATGCTTCTGCTCTCAACATCGAAGGCCGCCACACTTTGATTTGCCTCTCAAATCTTTGTTAGAGCCATGAATAGTCTTTCTTTCTGTCTTATTATTTTCCTTTTCTCACATTTTTATGCAGTTCACACTTTCTTACACATACATTAACAATCTGCCTATATCTTCTCACACACAGATTATCCACACTCTGATGTGTGCTCTCTCACACACAATAGATACAGTACAGTATACACGCACACTGATGTGCACGCATGCTTCCCTCAAAAAGGGTCATTTAGTCAGACAGTGTCCTAGTTTTAGCTAAATCCTGATGGGAGTGTGAAAAAAACGGTTTCCACAACACACATAAGAGTGCTATTCAGAGAGGGAGAGAGACAGAGAGAGAGAGAGAGAGAGAGAGAGAGAGAGAGAGAGAGAGAGAGAGGGAGAGATAGAGAGGGAGAGATAGAGAGATAGATAAAGAGAGAGAGAGAGAGAGAGAGAGAGAGAGAGAGAGAGTGAGAGAGAGAGAGAGAGAGAGAGAGAGAGGGCGGCTCCAATCACAGCTACTCAACTCAACTTAACTCCAGCTCTGTTGAAAGATGATATGGTATGAGACGGAAGGAGAGACATTGATAGACAGAGATGGGGGTGGAAAGGCAGAGACACAGCAGCCCTCCACAAACACACTGGAATAGCTGTAGTGTGAAGACATACGAAGGCTTTGACGTCTGTCTTCATAAAGTCAAAACAATACAATTTACCCAAATCACCAAATGAATCATCACACTGTAGATTTAAGAAGCGGAAAGGGACTTTTTTTTTAAATGGACGGACTTCACAACAGTAAAGAAAACAAAACAGTTTCATCTCTGATTCAGTTTATAGTCTGGGATGTGTTTGTTTCATAGGCAAGAAAACACTTATTTTGTATTTCCTTTCCAGTCAAGCACCTTGAAGCACTTAAATTGAATTAAATGTAACTGAATGGAGCTGAATTGTATAGAAATGGATGGAGGCACAGTGAGAGAGAGAAAAAAAAAGAGTCAACATATTATCTAAGTTCAACAGTCTGTAATGCTTCGCAAGCCCTCTTTTACTCTCCATTACATTAACTACAGTATTTTCCATTCTGCTCTATCCCAAATGAGTTTGTCCTGTTCCATATCAGTGGTCTGGCGCTGTGTGGAAGCTAGGTGTCTGGTACCGCACACGTCTATCCCTCACTCTTTTACGACAAACCTCTCTCTCTTTGTCTGTCAAAGGCATTCTCTCTGCTCTGTTTCTTTTTGCTTCTATATTAAGTGCCCCTCTGAGCTTCGTCCTTTGGAGACATCAGCATCAAGCATGTTATATATTGCATCTTGCGGACACGGAAATCAGCATTATGTTCTTTAGTTACAAATTTGATTATTTGATGATATCTTGAACTGGACACAGCATTGTCAGCTATTCATTATTTGAAAATGCTATCTGATAGCTATGTTAATTCTACGCAACCAAAATTTCGGTGAGTTTTGGAAAGGATTTGTGTCATTGTTTAAGGCAGGTACAATTTACATTTTTTTTAATAATAACGGTTTATTAAATAACAATGTAGAAGGGGTTACTTATAGATTATTTCACAGTTATAAGCATAACGATTCTAAATATGTCCCAGTTTATTCCCTGATGCAGTGTATATGAATGACATCAGGACGTTAACATGGCCCCACTCTGTTGCCTAGCTTTTGAATTCCATTTAAAACGTCTATAGTGATGAACTTACAGTAAATTAGCACCTGAATCTGATGCTCCCTTTGACTTTACAGGTTTTTTATAGAGACCTTCAGCTCATTGTATAGCTGTCTGTCTGCAACTTATTTTTTTGGTTCACCTTCACCTCATACATGGCATCATTCAGCCATAGCTGGCAGCTGTTTTCAGTGAAAAAGCTCCAAAACCTGCTATACACAACCTTATTAGCTACAAACGCCAGACACATTTAGCAACTAGCCGGTGAACATAGTGTAGCATTTAGCAGCTTACTTATGTAAAAGTTTATTAAGGTGATGATATATCATTGTTATGTTCACAACTTGTTTCTGGTGCCCTCAAGTGGCCCAAGAAATCAGTTATTGCAGATTTGTCTTTTCAGCACTTACAAACATCAAATAAGCCATCGAGATAGTTTTTTTTTGTGTAACAACTATTAACATGGCTGAAACTAATACTGCTCAAAATAACACAAAACCTCTGCAGTAGCATGATAAATGATAAAAAAATGAATAAAAAAAGGACATTTAGACAAAGGAAAGCTGCCATTATGCGGTGACCTATGCAGTGTCTTTTTTCCGAAATTGTTGTTTATTGGCTCAATAAAAAATGTTTGTTTTCAGTGGTAGACATCTTGTCACATTTTGCTTAACCTTTATTTTCTTGTCCTTTTCTTTTCCACCCTTTTCTATGTGTCCCCTTCTCTCTATAGCCCTTTGTGGAGGTTATGTGTATGGTAAGACAGGGACAATTCTGTCTCCTGGCTTCCCTGACTTCTACCCCAATTCTCTTAACTGCACCTGGACTATAGAGGTGTCTCATGGGAAAGGTAACACATACACAGACATAATAGTTAGTTAGATGATAGTTACTTCCATTGCTTTTTAATAGATATATATTCTTCAAATTTTAATAAATATGTCTATTAAATTTGCCCATTTTTGAAGATTGCTGATGTGTTTCTGCTTTGGTGTCATTTTCGCATCTGCAACTACCTCTGTGTATCTTGCCATCCATCCATTCATCCACGGATTTCCAGGAGTCCATCTGGTTTTTCACACTTTCCATCTGGAGGAGAACCATGACTACCTTTCCATTACTGAGGACAGCAATTTCTTGGTTCCAGTAGCTCGACTCACTGGCTCAGTGCTGCCACCAAGTGTCAAAGCAGGCCTCTATGGGAACTTCAGCGCCCAGCTACGTTTCATATCAGATTTTTCCATGAGCTATGAAGGCTTTAATATCACTTTCTCAGGTAAGTGAGAGGAACATAAACTGATTTTTTTAACATGGATGTAGCTGACAGTAAATCAGTCTAAAATGAAATAGAATAAAATTACCCTGCATTCTTAGCCAGACGTAGGCCTAACTTTTTCAGATCAAGACGGACAGACTTAACAGATATCAGAAAAGATTGTCTTATATAGTTGTATTCAGAGAGCAGTAGCTGATGAATGTTCTAATCATATTCAGAGACATTAGATCAGGGCTGCCCAATCCTGCTCCTGGAGGCCACTGTCCTGCATGTTTTAGGTTTCTCCCTGCTCTTACACACTTGAGTCTAACAATTTTCAAACCTGTGACAAGTTTCAGCTGCTTGATAACAAGCACATCATTAGATTCAGGTGTGTTGGAGCAGAGAGAAAGAGACAGCAATTAGCCCTATTTGGGACCATCCCACCCACCGTGTGGGTGAAAAGCCCATTGAAGCTGCTTTTTAGCTGCGGCAGATAACTATGCTTACAATTACCAACCAGTTAGGCCCTGGCCACACGAGAATGCGTTTTCCAATGACGCACATTTTTAATACCGGTTAGGTCGTTTTCGATAGTCTTCATCCTTTTCTCCTGTAAAAGCAAGAAGTACTGTTTGAAAACAGTTCTGATAAAGCATAACTTCACCTTATGTTGCTTGTCCAGGTTTTTTAATTTTAACACTGCTGAGGCCTGAAGGGCAGAAAAACCCACCTAGACTTTACAGTTGGTAGTGGGTCTTGGCAACATAACTACATGTTAGGATTAGGCAAAATAGACTTAGTACAAATAGCTATTGGCTATTAACACCCAGGGGAAAATAGCATCTGCAAGACCACATTTTAAAAATGCATTTCATTTAGTTCTATTTACCTTATATTTCTTGGCTGACATAATAACTTTCACAGTAAATGTACATTTCGCACCATTTAACGATTTTTATAACAACTCCTAAACAATGTTATCTATGTCTCTGGATGTATAGAATACGACTTAGAGCCATGTGAGGATCCTGGCGTACCGGCCTATAGCAGGAGGGTGGGATTCAGATTTCGAGTTGGCGACTCACTGGCCTTTACTTGTTTCAATGGCTACCGACTTGAGGGAGACAGCAAGATCACTTGTCTGGGAGGAGGCAGAAGAATCTGGAGCAACGTACTACCAAGATGCATAGGTAAGGCAGTAAAGTACACAGACAAATTAACTAACTTATTTCTCAGTGTTATTGTTATTATTTCTACTTCAGATTTAAGATACATACATGTAGTTGTCTATTGTGGGCATTGCCCTGTATAATCATTGACCTTTCCTAATAAAACATTGCTTTCTTTATACAGTATTATATATGTAGTAACAAGACTTTTGAAAGCATTTCTGCCTTCAATATTTATAGCTTTGGAGGGGGTTATCTTCTTTGCAAGTAACTGTTTGCTTGTAAAATATAACTCTCACCATATAAGCTTTGAGGTAAAATATCACAATTTTCCTGGTTGTAATTCGCCAGTATTTTATTGCAGACACAAAGGGTTAGGGTAATTTACTATTATTTGACTGGTTGACAGTTGGCTTTATTTGCCAGGATTTGGCTGTTAGCAGGTTGTAATTCGCTGGTATTTGATGAGTATCAGTGTTTCCTTGGATGCTGCCTGTAATTTATGAGAGTCTGACTGGTGGCTGCTGGTAATTTTCAAACCCCAAAAGAGCAGACTGAAAATGCTATAATAGAGTTATCTGTCAAGAGATCAAGCCTGACTAAGAGGAACAGCAGCTGGCAACGTTCACTGGGTTCATCTCTCCCCATTCCCTTTCTTTCCAAATGTCCCTGTCTTTAGTCTCTTTTTTCTAACTCCCATCCCTCTGTATTTAGACAGTCCTTGGTTATAATTAGGGCATTAACTGCTGTGTGAAGAGTGTTAATACTGTGTCTTTTGTTACTCCCCTTTTCCCTTTTCTAATTTCTCCCTGCATATTTTCAAAAGGCCCATGTCTGTCTTGGTTCATCTGCTTTCTTCTCCTCTTTTCTTCCTCTTCCAGCTCTCTCTTTATCCCTCTCTTCCTACTCTTCACTATCCTGTATTCTCTTACTCCCTCTCTCTCTATAGTGCTGTCCTCACTTACAAAGGATTTTGTGATTGCTGGTAGCACTCTTGAATGCTTCTTATCTCCTACCCTAATCTGCTTTTAAAAACTACAGAACATTTAAGAAAATGTTTTGAATTTGTTCAGATTTGAAGAACACTGCACCCTTTTTTTCTCAGTAAGTTCCATGTTATTCCACACAGGCTTTTCTCTTGTCTCATTACATATATTTCCTATTTCTCACTTCCAAGTAGTGGGGGTTCTCCTTAGTGGAAGTTAAAAGCCTGCTTTTCTTCTCTCCTCATTTACATATGACAAAACTATATTTGCACAAAGTACCACTTATCTAAATTCCTAAACTTTGATAGGCACTGCACCTGCTATATGATTATCTATAACACTCTTTCGAAAGTCTTGTTACTACATATATAATACTGTACAAGCTAATCCAGACTTGCTTTGATATAATGTTTTTAATATTTTCCTTCTTTTTATTCTTTTGCAGTTTATGTTTAATTGCTTTGCTTTTGGATGTGTTTTGCTGTTTGTCACCCTTATGTTTACTGTTCTATTTGAAGCACATTTCAAACAAGTGCTTTAAGCTATGTTATACTGTATGATCGATCATCATAATTTTTGTCATGTATGCTAAGTTGGTTTGTGTTAATATCCGATATGCGGTTTTCCTTAATCTCTCTTATTTGTGTAGAATTGTGAGTACTCTCCTTTCTTTTTTTACACAATAAGCCAACCCAGATATTCTGACTGCTCAAAGATAATTAGGTGGAAATGCTATCACTTTGATCCACACCGTCTCTGCCTCCTTTGCTGTCTTGCTATAGCGGAGTGTGGAACCTCCTCACTAGGACCTGAAGGTGTTCTGCTCTCTCCTAACTTCCCCTCCAACTACGATAACAACCACGAGTGCATCTACCGCATCACTACTGAAAAGGGCAAAGGAATCAGGCTGAAAGCTGAGAGCTTTTCATTGCAAGAGGGAGACTATCTCAAGGTATGTATCCACCCACACACACACACACACACACACACACACACACACACACACAAACACACACACACACAAACACACTCATGCACATCTGACAAGTCAATCAAGTGGTACAAAATCTATGACTCCATAATTCATTTAGAGATTCAGAGACACATAAACACACATGCAGGATTATAGTCATAACTAGCTGTTTACAAGAAGGGGATGAGCAGACTTTACTTCCTGAGGAAGCTGAGATCCTTCAACGTGTGCAGCAAGATGTTGGAGATCTTTTATCGGTCTGTGGTGGCCAGTGTACTTTTCTTTGCTGTGATTTGTTGGGGAAACAGCATTGGAGCCAGCGACACCAACAGACTTAACAAACTGATCAGGAAGGCTGGCTCTGTGATTGGATGCAAACAGGACACTCTGGTGGCTGTGGTGGAGAGGAGGACACTGGGAAAACTGTTATCCATGATGGATAATCCTCTCCACCCTCTCCAACTCACACTGGTCAGACAGCGGAGCACCTTCTCCAGAAGGCTGCTTCAGCTTCGCTGTCGTAGCAAAAAATACAGGAAATCTTTCCTGCCACAATCCATCACTGTATATACTAACTAATAATAACTCTCTCACCTCTGCCTGACAGAGAACTCTGGTCTCTCAACTGTTTTGTTGTATATATTATTATTGTTATAGTATATTTTGCATATTTTGTTGTATGTATTATTATTGTTTTTTGTTTATAGCACACTGTGCACTGTATATATACACTATGTATATATTTGATTCTATTTATGTTATGTACAAGGGTTTATTTGCTGACCCACTACTGCTGTTACAAAATAATTTTCCAGTCTGGGTAATTCTATTCTATTCTATTCTATTCTATAATCAAAAGCTGTCTGTATGCAAAGTTGCATGCTTTGACACATATATGCTTAAACAGATGATTACGTGTTTGGCTTATTTCAAATTATGGTTGAAAAGAAAACAATAATTGAGCCGCGGATGCTGACATAATCATGAACTCAGTAACATAATGTGCTGGAAAAAATGTATTGTTTGTTGTGGTGACCAGACACTTAGACCTAGTATATGATCAGGGAAGTGCTCAGGATTTCAGGATTTGTATTACATGCCCTCTGTTTTTCACAGTAAATAAGTATCCATCTTGGCTTCAAATGACAATATACTGATGTATTTTAATCTAAATTGAATTGTAACACATACATACTATTAACTATTTACTATTTTTGAAGCAGGTATAAACATATAGCAGTATTTGTTAATATTGTCAATAATGTAAGACATACCAGAATGTTCAACCCCGACTCGACTTGTGTGTGTAGTTTCAATTATTGTGTGCCACTTTTTTGTATAAGCAAGGTGTGACCTAGCTGTTAGATGTGTTAAACATTGCTGTAAGAAGCAGTAACATCCCTGCAGGGGTTTAGTACCCATGTTCTCTATTAGTGCTGATGGTGCTCCTGCTGCAGTGGACATCCACGGCTGAATGGATACTTCAGAAACAAAGAGATCCATTCGGCCTCTGTTAACCCTCTAAGGGCGCACTCACACTTTGCCTCGTGCTTTAAGGTACTTAAAGGGGCACGGTACGGATGGACAGTGTGAGTACACCCCTGGAAAACCCCCTACAGTGTATTGATGATGTATTTGAAAGCTTACTTTGGTTTTAATACACTTTATTGATTTGGTTTTTATGACAACAGACACACACATGCACACACACAAACACACACACACACACACACACACACACACACACACACACACACACACACACACACACACACACACACACACACACACACACACACACACACACACAAATAAAACAACAAATTAGAAGAACAAAGGGAAAAAAACACCACACAGTTTTATTGGTTGAAATATGGTAACACTAAGTTAAAAAAAACTAATAAATAGCAAATAAATCTATATTGTTTGATAAATAAATAAAATATGTTTAGTTGAGTTGTTATAAACTTTAATGTGCATATTTGTACATATTTTAATACAAGGAAGGTGTTCCCAAGGCTGATAATTCCTCATAAATCCTCTCTCATTGCCCACTTCAGTGTCAGTTAGGAGCAGCTGTATGAGCTGTTTTGCAGTCCTGACGCTGTCTTAAAGACAGAGTCTAAAACAGTTTCCATTCACAATGTCTCTTAGCTGTATTAGGCCTGAGGCATGGTAAAGCCAGTATGTGGTTAAAGTGTTTTATCAGTATTAGGCCTAGAGCATTGACTGAGCCTGTCTTTGGTTAGATTGTATTAGAGGGGTTCTCTCTGTTTCTATTTCACCGAGGCATAACACCGTTGTACAGGGGGGGAGATGTTTCTAGTTATTTAGGTATTAAAGAGAACTCCCCCTAAAGGAAAGTGAAATCAAGATGGTTAACAGACATAAACATATTTAAGTATTACTTATACAGTATATTTCATTGCAGCCTGAATCCTGAAAAGGCATGAAGAGAGGCAGATCCAGTCTCCTGAAGTTTTCTTCCCCTTAGTTTTCCAACATGCCTTGCCTCCCACTATGTCATTGTCTCTATAATTCAACAAAAGGAGTGGAGAACAGAGGAAGGCATTTGCTCTTTTTCAAATTATGATTGTGTTCTTCACAAGGCATTTGACATAGTATTTACTGTAATAAACGATTCCTTATCAGAAAATAACAGGAACAGAGGAACAGAATACAGAGAATGACTAGAGATCACAAAAGTTAATGAGGACGCACTGGATGCTAACATAGCAATCAAAAAGTAATGGGAGGTCCCAAGACTATTTGCAAGAATGACAGGTTACGTTCAACATAGGGCACACAACAATATTAGATGTTTGACTTCAGTTTGGCTTCAAATTATTGATAACAAATAACTGTTTAATTAGATGAAAAGGAAGTGTTTCTTCTCCACGTACAAAGAGAGGAGGGGTCATGATGATGTGCATACAGTACAGAATCTTCCTATAGTAAAACAACAATATTTGACCAGTTAGATATGATCATTTCATTTAAATATTTTCTTAATGAGGACATTAAACATTTATCAACATTACAGTAATAGATCAGAAATATCCACATTCAGTATAGACCCTTTCAACGTCTATAATGAAACAACCCAAGCTCTATAGACCCTTTCAACGGAATTCGGTTGCCAGGCAACAGCCGTGTTACTTGTTAACTTCCTGTCAGCTGTTGTCATTCACATTCACTGAAACAGGAAATGAATTAGGACTGATTTGGAATGTTTATGTTTAAATCTTTGAAAAGGTTTATATGTAACCAGGCAAGCAAGCAACACAATGCAACCAAACACAGCCAAGTGATATTGATTATAGTCATTTTTTGACATATGCAACCATGCACAGCAGCAATAAACGATGAGACATAAAATAAAAATGCAGTAGTCATGATGGAGATGTTGATAAAATGTTAAAGGATGCAGTACAGGTTAGTAAAATGACCAATGACAAGACACAACAAACACAAGCCACAACACATGCAGCACAGAGTTGTAAGACACAACTTTAGAAGAGCATACCAAATTGTTAAAGTACAAGTAAATATTTCATACACATAGACATGTTAGCAGCAGGTAACCAAATAATAATAACAACAATAATAACTTAATTACCATTTGTTCACAAGTCTTCAAAAGCCAGGCTTTGAGACTTGTCTAAGGGTATGGTAGATGGTGCAGTTTCTTTTTTCAATTACTTTATTTCCCTCTCAGAACAAACAAAAATCGGATCTATTCTTTGAAATTTTCTGTTTAATAAGATTATTAGGTGCTGGAGAAACCTTAAAAAGTATTTTTTTTTTATATAGTTTATTTTGATTGCTTTGTCAACTCAAAATCCACATTTTCAAAACTGTTAACGCAAACGCCTAAACAGTGGCACCAATGGTCAAAATGACTAATTTTGCCTGCAAAAGGCTCTAACTCCGCCAAAACATTTAAAATATGGACCAAAAGCAAATTTTGCCCTCAAACAACACAACTTGCACACAAGTGCATAAGCGCTTCCAATCAGTCATTAGACAAGGGGCATCAAAATTCCGCTCTCAATGTGAATCAGTGCTGCATTACTGGTCAGCAGCTTACATATCAGTGCCAATTTGCTTTATTGCAAAAAAAATAGATCCAGAATCATATACAATGATTCTTCCAATTTTATTGAATGCAGTATTCATTCTTTTTTTGAGATTGTGGCTAAGAAATGAAATATTCCAAGAGAAACCACATATATAGTATGAAAGAAAAAATTGAGTAAAATCCATCACTGTGTAAGACAAAAAAACTGTAAGAAAAAAATCTCTTCTAGTCAATTCTCTCTTGAAGAATAGGCCTCATGGCCTCATCTACATCACACTCAATATTTTCTCTTGCGATGCACCAACGGAAAAATCTTCTTGCATGCCTGATCCAGCCTTGGCATGCCTCTGCATCTATATCTTGGGCATACTGATTGCAAGTTGAAAAGTTGTGTGAAGCAATGTCAAACAGGTGCTTCAGTGGTTGAATACTGGTCAAGAAGTGTCTAAGAGATGGGAACATATATTTTCTGTTTGGTTACCACAGCTAAAGCAATGGAGTTTGGACTGCTTGAATGACATCTGCGTTAACTGATTTGCAAAAGTTAACGCAGAGGTGTGTCAAAACAATGACAATGGGTCAACTCATTTGCAAGAGGTGTCTTTTGCTCTGTTGAGAGAGTGATGATGAAGACTGAGAGGTTACCAGTTTCTTCAACTAGGTCAAAGCAATAAAAAAAAACTGCAACTATCAAACAGGTTTCCAAATTCTTTACAAGTATCAAAATGCTCAATCCATAGAAAATGCACACAGCACTTGTGATGTCACTACTATAAAATATACTGTAAGCAGAAAGAGCCCCTAAAGAGCTTTTACAGTCATTCCTCGACAGTATGAAAATAAGTGTGTTTTTTGAACATAAAAGATGTAATCCATGACATTTGAGATACATTTGTCTAGCAACCTACAAGTGAACGCAGCATAACCATTGATTCAGGCAGAAAGCTGAGAAAGTGAGAAAGTGAGAAAGTTACGAGTTTGACTGGCAGACCAACCACTGTCACTAACATGGCAGTGTATATCTAGCAAGGGAATGTCGCCACAGACACAGCTATTGTAATACTCGTAAAAATGGGAAAGTAGAAGCACTTTCAGTAGTGGGACATATGATCAGCCACCATTGTTTTAACTTACTCTTTGACAGATAGTAACTTAACAGACAATTAACTAAAGGAAAATCTTACGGAGTACATCTTTAAAGCATGTAAACATGTTCTAGGAGAATCTCAAATACAAGTGTAAACCTGAAAACGTCCCCTTTAGTACATCTATTGATAATTTGCAAACATTGTTGGTTGTTAGTAAGAATAGCTAAATTATCTTGTAATTATTATTAACATGTCTGTAAATTATAATTTCCCCAAAGAATTAGCAGAAAGCATAGTGCATCTACTTAATTGTTTTTATTTCAAACTCCAGCTATACAAAAACCATGTTTAACAACAACAGAAATATAAAACAGTATATATATATATATATATATATATATATATATACTTATTTCAATTATAGAAATATAAAACAGTATATATATATATATATATATATATATATATAAAAATTACAATGGTAATGTACTGTATATGCAGATCAAAAGTACTGTAATAACGTGCAAAGTACCGTACAAATGTGCAAAGAACACATTCATGTTGGTGTTTTTTGTGTTTATGTCTCTGTTCTTCTTCACTTAAAGCAGACACACTGTGCGGCTGAAATGTTTTTTTCTTGCGTACGTGTCTGCAAGATTTAATCAATTTTTTTTTTAAAAGAAAGCAAAGTGCAAACTAAAATCAACTGAAAGTAAAGCCACAAAGTGCCACTTAGGCTAACAATTAGCATGCCACTCCCCAAGCTGACGGCATTGGAACTAATGCCTGTTTGACACTTCCAGCAATATTTTAGCTTAAATCTCCTGTAACATATGAACCAGCTTATTACAATTCCTTTCGCTACATGCTATGTATTTGGCCATTTGTTAAAGAAAGATCTACCCAAGCTCAATATACCTAAAAAGTCCTCTAATAAAGTGTTTGACCAAATTTACTCAGATCTACTCCAGCCCTGATAATATAAGAGAAGGTGAGAAGGAAAAAAAGTAGGTATGGAAATAGAGGTGGTAGGAGAGCAAACGAGAAATGGAGAGAGTCAGACAGACCAAGAGGGGAGGGGTGGCAGATAGTGACATGATGATTTATGAGCCGCAGGGCTTTTCATTAACCATACTGAGTTTTAGCAAAACAAGAGAGAGGAGGAGAGAAAGATAGAAAGAAAGCAAGAGAGAAACAGAAAGCAAGAAAGAGAGACAGACAAGATCACAAGATGCAAAATTGGGGGACACTGACAAATAGAACTAGAGGGAAGAACACAGAAGGAAATGTAAGTTTATGGGAGTAATGCTACAGATACTGTGATAACTACTCTACTATTTAATTTAATTTATGAACATATTGTAGCTTCACTTAAAGGTGTCTCCTCTGACTGGCAGTACTTGTAGAGATAGAACAGTACATTGCCTCAGCCCTTTCTCTTTGGCATGTCTGCCACCTGCAGACCTGTCACCACCAATATGTGGAAATGTCCCAGGCTGCCAAATATAAGCCTGAGTAGTTCACATTTATATCCCAGCTGTGAGATAGTATTATGAGATACTTCACAGTCCTAATTCTCTCCTTCAAACTGCAGTAAAAAATAGACTGCTCTTCCTAAACTACTACTCCTCTGCTGTCCACATTAGCTGCATTCAGAGATTTTTGACCACTAGAATGCAGAAAGTAGATGCCAGAAAAAATGTTTGACCATCATCCACATGCTGATTGTTGTACAATCCACTATTCTGCTTTCCATCTGTGTGCTCAGTGTGTTGCAAACAATCTTTCTGGCAACCATTACTCCACTCTCCATATCGACTCATTTGATGTAAATGTCTTCCAGCTGTTTTGTGTCTTGTTTGTGCTGCCACTGTGAGTGTACAGTCACAGGTTGATGATCATAATGCAAACGACGATAACCAAAATTGTTGTGGAGACCAAAAAGAAAGATTGAATGTTACATGTTAATCTTCATCAGTCTAATAATTTTAGCAAACTGAAAGAAGATAATGCTTGAAGGGAATATCAACTAAGTCCTGCAATATTAATCCAGTCCAGTGGTGATGTTGTAAATAAAATGTATCCTGTCTTCACTCTCCTAGTATTTTCTCCTCCTCTAACATATATGACAGCATTTTAAACCAAGTCACACACACAGAGACATTCTGTTTTTAACAGTGGAGAACATGCATATTGAGATGTGTAGTTTTTACTGGTGATTAGGAGGAAACACTATATGCCTTGTTAATGGTTTCTTCTCTGTCAAATTGGATTTACTTTATTAGCATCATTTTCAAAAATGAAAACAAAAATTTGGAACACTTGTTACGGCTGGTGACAAACTCATCTGTGAATAAGCTACTTTTTATTTTTCATTTAAAGCTGCAATACCCCCTCTGCCAATGCACAAATTAAAGTGATACTTGAATCTACTGCTTCCCACAGGTGCTTTACAAGCACTAAACTGCAAAATTCTAAGTAGGTTTGCTACAGTTTTTTCCACCACTTTTAATTGTCGCAAAAACAACATTTTAAATTAAGTTACCCATTTATTTACCCACCACGAAACTCTTTAATGTTTTGTTTCATTTTTCCCTGCAATTGTTGATGGTTTAACATAAAACAAAAGTTGGGCTTCAACAGTTTTTGAGACTGTAATAAAGCTTCTTAACAACTCACTTGTGACCTCAGCAACTTTCAAGTGATAGTTTAGGTTCTGTGGTGCTTCAAAAGGACCATGCTAATGCAAAGCTTAGAAAAATGTCTATTTCCTGAGGCACAGTGAGTTTTTTGTTGCCTCACTTGTATTGTACGGTATGACTCACTACGTGTTGCAGAGGAGAGGGACAGGCAATACAGCAAGTGCCCTGCAAGGTTGGTTTCAGGACTGACCACATTTTGTGGCGTCCTTTATTTCCAGACCGGGTCAGAAATGCACTGTTCACCCATGTTTTGTCACATTCTCGTGACTTAAATTACTTAAAATAACAACACATAAACATGCACAAACACTTTTAAATCATATTTTTTATTCCTGATCTGTGGTCCTGTTCCTGTTCTTTGATTGACAGGTCTATGATGGAGAGAATACTACATCACGTCTCCTTGGTAACTTTACACATGATGCCATGATGGGTCCTGTCATCAATAGTACGTCCAATCGCCTGTGGCTGGAGTTCAACAGTAACGCCTCTGGAACCAATCAGGGCTTCCGCCTCACATACACAAGTAAGTTGTTTCAGAAAGTTTAACTTAGGGCATGTGTCCATATGGTGTATTTTCTTATTTTTTGCTCTTTGTCTTTGTTTTTATGGCAACAACATTAACATTAGCTAGGTAGATAGGTTAAGGCCACATTAACAGAGGGTTGACTACAACTAACAAGTTTATAACACATATGCTGATAAAAGCACTACACTCACCAGGGACCTACAGTCAGTGCATTTAAATGCAGTTTAAAACCTGCTTATAATCGAGTTAAGGGCATACTAATTGAACCGGTTAACAGACAAAGAGAACTGCTTACGTAACTGGAGTTCTCTGGCATGTAAACGGTTTACCCAGATTATTATTAGGTTTCCCGTCTGTGCGTGTGCACTTTTGACCCGGAAATAGAATATACCAAGAAGCAACGGCGCCAAAAAAAATGTGAAAAGAAAATAACAACAATAGAGCATTACCTTAAAACCGAGGTAGGATTTCGCCATGGCAAGTAACATCCCTACCAAGAAGACCCGTTTCTGTCGTAATTCTGTCCAAAAGTCGACCTTGTGATTTTGACAAAGGGGAACTGGGAAAAAAAAGCTGTATTCCAAGCAACCTACTGTATCGGAGGTCGAGTTTCTCCCAACATTTTCCCATTCAACCCCCTCTCATGTATATGTGGGGAACTTCAATAATGTCATTATTACTTACTTATTACTGATGTGCATGTAAACGCACTGAGTGTCTGGCCGATCTGCTCAGACAAATGGGCTCTTCTGTCTTTGTTGTGACATTACTCTGAAAAGGATCAACATGACAACACCAGCACTTTTTCTGAAAAGTTCCTAGATATTCAACCAAAAGCCCTTGGAGTGGCCGCACAAAAAAAGACTAAAAAAGAGTGTTGTGAAAAGACCCCGGGTTTGGTCACTATGAAGATGCACAGTCCTTAGGTCAACTGATTACAAGCAGTACAGGATAGTAGTCTACTGTATATTTACTTGTGACATGACAACTTACTAGGTAACTTACTTTACATAGTTAGAACCATGGTTTGTTCGGTCCAAAGTGCAGCCACAGAAAAAAAAGCAACCCATTTTTTTTGCTGTATTTCTCACGTACATAGTTTTTCACATACACACACGCAGTAATTTGTTTGGCTTATCATGAAAGCCTTCATAAGGAGATGTTATAATTGAATCTAGATTGGTGATGATTGGGTTAGATTGTACTCATGAATATATCCTGCATTGGTCCTATGACTCTGTCAAGTGATTCTTGAGCGCTACATACCAGAACAAAATAGGAGTCTTGTACTACAAAACACCAGAGACTTGTCTTTTTCCGTCAGCAAATTACCAAGCTATTTCTTTTCCTTCTGACGGCTGAAAAGAGGCCATCAAGGAGTCTAAAGTGCAACAGTAGTTCACCAAGCATACATAAAAAGAAGTACAAATGCTTGAAACACACATACGTACTCTCTCTCTCTATCTGCATGCTCTAAGCTCTCATTCTCTCTCTCTCTCTCTCTCTCTCTCTCTCTCTCTCTCTCTCCCTCTCTCTCTCTCCCTCTCTCTCTCTATCTGCATGCTCTAAGCTCTCATTCTCTCTCTCTCTCTCTCTCTCTCTCTCTATCACTCTCTCTCAAATAAAAAAATAAAATAGATAAATAAAATACTGCATATACAAGTTAATGTAATCAAAGGAGATGGTGGTGGTGGTGATCAGAATATGGTACAAGGACATTCCACCGGTTGCCTCTTATTGTGGCAGGAAGAGAGATATTTAGCAGCACATTATTTCTTCCCTCCGAGAATGGTAATTTCTCTCCTTCACTTTGGAAACCAGAACAATTCTTTTAAAATTTTGGGAAGAATTCCTTCCTATTATGCCTATAATTCTGACATTGTGTTAGGAAGTGTAGTCCTGTCTCTACAGCTCCATTGTTGTCACAGTGACAATTCTGTCCTCTCTGGGCAGCAAGGTCTGTATGTGTCTGCCCTTTCTCTATTTCTAGACTGTGTTTACTCAGTCTGCACATGGTCAGTGTCTTTCTCAGTCATTATCAGTTGCTGTGGTGAGGTGTCTGCCACATTATATTGTCTATTTAGGGCCAAATGTGTTTCTATCTTGTGTTGTTAGTGTGTAATATAATACCAATAAATGGTATATTCCTATTTTTCTTTAGTCATAATTTGATTCGGTCTAATCCTCTCAGTGATAGTTTAACAGCTCTGAGGCTGGCTGGGGTTTGTGATGTCAGAAGGTGAAAGGTCAGCCATCCTCAGGAGGACCAGTTAGCTGAGGGGGCTCCTCTCTATGTTCAACTCTTAGCAGGTGAGAGCTGAATAATGATTATATGCAGTGTTGCTCTTTTTTAAATATGGCTCCAGAATTTGATGGATGGATCTTTTTGCAATACTTAGAAGGAAGGATACTGGCTTAATTCAGACCTGTATGCAGATCTTGAGGTTTTTCTTTGTACCTTGAGAATACTTTTGCAGAAATCTGCGTGAAGGCCTTCAAGTCGATTTTTGTCCCATTTTGCCTAATCATTTTGCAGTAAGGCCCTCCCTACCTCACTGCCATACAATGCAATTGATTCTTTAACTGATTTTAATATTTTAAGAAATTTCCTTGTAGGACTTCGGATTTGAACCAAATGATTGATGGCATAGAATGCCCTTTTTGCCTTCTCTTTGAGTTCCTTCACAGCAAAGCACAAGTTTCCTGTGGAACTAACTTGTAAATCTAGAGAAGTATAGGTTTTTTTTTGTTCTAGTCCCCTCCTATTTTATGTTGGGTTACTTCTCTGTAACCTTGATCTTCACACACACACACACACACACACGCACGCACGCACGCACGCACGCACACACACACACACACACACACACACACACACACACACACACACACACACACACACACACACACACACACACACACACACACACACACACACACACACACACACACTAATAGCTTTAAAGAGAGTCTGTTAAGAAGGCAGGACCAGCTGCTGGACAAGTCAAAGAGGCTATTAGAGGAAAATTTATCTGTGAGTCCTTAAAAGAAGGTGAGAAAGTGACACATCTGTATTGGAAGAGTGACTGGACAGAGGGACAAGCGGATGAAGGTGGACACTAGATGGATGCTCTGCATGTCAGTTAAGCCACTAGACAGCCGTTCCTCAGCAAGTCGTTAAACTGGCGAAGGTGACACCTCCCGCAAAATTCTGCTACAATGGACTAGCAGATGGATAGATAAGAGAGATTGATAGAAGGTTTGTACAGGAGAAAAGAGAGAGAATCATCTAATCAGGAGAGGCAGCGATGGTTTTCTAAATAGGGTCAGGGACTTGAGTAAAAGCACTTTAATACTATATAGTGTTATTTTGAGAGAGTAATAAAAATTCAAACATCTGTTCTAGACATTAAGAAGAAAGGTTGAGGGAAATGAGATGCATCTGTTTAACTAAAATGGATGCAGGAAGGGATAGTTGTAGGAACATCTCACAAAACTGTGGTGACAGCTCACATTAAAAGTTGCTGGCTGAATAACAGATGCCATAACGAGGCATCCTAGAAGATTACATTCTGACTTTGTGTCCTGATTTTGTCTAGCAATAACAGATAATATGTACTGTTTTTAAGTAATGCTGATTGGTAGAGATTGCTGTTTTCTAATTCAATAATTTAGCGACACAGGGGGGGGGAGTAGTCCCTGGATCCAACGGTGGTAGTGAAGTCACCAGTGAGAGTAAGGATGAGAGTGTCCTGTTGTGACATAATGCCGGCGCTGCGGCAAGTCGCAGTGAAGTCTGTCTCTCGGGCATACTCACGTAAAGTTGAAACAGGGGAGAGCACCGCGCACTCACACTGTTCATCCGTACCGTGCCCCGTGCTTTCAGGTACTTGTCCCCCCTCCCTCTTCACCCGCAGGCCAGGCCCGTCGCGATGCTTCACTTTGTTTACAAATCTTTCCATAGACCTCAGAGTTTTTGTGCGTCTTCTCCATCTGTTTTTGTATATTTTTATCTGACCAAATCTGCAGTAAACACTCCACCTCCGCATCACACCAATGTGAACCTTTGCCCCCATTGTTATAAATGTCCGCGCATGGTTTGTCCTTCTTTTTTCTATGTCCAAACAGGCGCACATACAATGACGTTAGAACTGCCGTAGGCCTTGTGCTGGTGCTCGTTCACGTGCGCATGCTCGTGCTCTTACATGTGCAAACATGCTTTACAAAAGCCCAACTCTTCCAAACGGTCGAGTTTGGAAGAGGTGGGCTCCCTTTGTCCATATTTTATACAGCCTGTGGTTACCTGCATTCAGTCGTCATGGCTGCAGTAAACAGCTAACAGGCTAACAGGCTATTTAAATCTGCAGTATGGGTTTGATTATGTTTTCAGTAAGTTGTCATGTCACACGTGAGCTTCTATACTATAAATAGAGCCATGGATGTTTAAAAAACAGTTTATCTGATTCACTGTTCATTGTCCGTTACATAGCAACTCTGACGTTTCTGATCTTAGGGGTTCATAAGAGGAAATATGTAGACCTCATCTTTGTTTATCCATCGGTCTCTGAGGCGGGAAACCTTCTTGTTTCTTGTTATCACTTGTTAAGTGTACAGTATATTCTTGTTGTGTGGGATGAGAAATTATCATTTGATGTGTTTTCCACAGTCATATAGAAACCACATTTCAAGACATACAGTATAATTGCTGTTGCTGAACACTACACATCATTATATCTCTCAGAAAGGGGAGAAGTCCATACATTTTAAGCTATCCTAGAAACAAGCATATGAGTAGAATGTGATGAAATGTTCAGTAGCTTTCACTGCAGCTGCATCAGGTTTCAGCATTCGGCAACAGTGAATGTTCAAACTTGAAGTAGTGGGATTCAGGAGAAAAATTATGTTTTCAGTAAGTTGTCATGTCACACGTGAGCTTCTATACTATAAATAGAGCCATGCATGTTTAAAAAAAAGTTTATCTGATTCACTATTCATTGTCCGTTACATAGCAACTCTGACATTTCTGATCTTAGGGGTTCATAAGAGGAAATATGTAGACCTCATCTTTGTTTATCCATCGGTCTCTGAGGCGGGAAACCTTCTTGTTTCTTGTTATCACTTGTTAAGTGTACAGTATATTCTTGTTCTGTGGGATGAGAAATTATCATTTGATGTGTTTTCCACAGTCATATAGAAACCACATTTCAAGACATACAGTATAATTGCTGTTGCTGAACACTACACATCATTATATCTCTCAGAAAGGGGAGAAGTCCATACATTTTAAGCTATCCTAGAAGAAAAGCATATGAGTAGAATGTGATGAAATGTTCAGTAGTTTTCACTGCAGCTGCATCAGGTTTCAGCATTCAGCAACAGTGAATGTTCAAACTTGAAGTAGTGGGATTCAGGAGAAGAATATTAAGACCTTATGTCCTCTTGTTCACAGCTGCTCTGAATCACCCTGTTCATTCATGTATAGTTGTCGTATTGCATGGACAGAATGACCTAATTTGTATGTGTGTATGTGTACCTCTGTGCATCTCTTTCTAGGTTTTGACCTAGAACGCTGCGAGGAACCAGGTGTCCCTAGTTATGGCTATAAGATCCAAGATGACGGCCATTATGCCAACACTTTTGTCTTGTACTCCTGCAACCCTGGATACAGTCTTCATGGCAGCAGTACACTGACCTGTCTTAGCGGGGACAGACGTGTCTGGGACAAACCACTTCCTTCCTGTGTCGGTTAGTATGCCAACACACATGTAGGTTCTACGTACATCAATAATTTATAACTACAAGATCTGAATTATTAACATAAATTCAATGAGAAATAGACCACAGGGAAAAGCAGCAGTCGAAGCTATTTGTGTCTGTTTTTGAGCTACAGCAGGAGCATGATGATTCAAAAGAGAGAGTGAGTCAACAAGTGAATGAGTCAATACTGGTAAATACTTTAAAAAGACGACATGGGGACTGATTCAACACTGGGAAATATTTGTGGTGATGCTAAGACACCTCTGTGAGTAAAAAAAGCTCTCACTGATCCATCAACCTGTGCACACAAAACTATCTGAGCGAGGACAGCAGAATGTCACAGGGCACAAGACTATATTGCACCAGGCTTATGTTTATTTTAAAGACAGCATGCTTAAGGTGCAAAGACCGGGAATGACTGTCTATGTTGAACTGTGATAAATGTATGATGAAGCCAGACTGCTTTCTTGTAGCCTGAAGGTGCACACAATACAGTATTTTATGCCAAGGACTTTGATAATAGCCTTAGCTTGTTGCTCTTCTCTGAACATGCATGATAAATAGAATATTCTAGAGACTTTCAGATGGCAGAAAATGATGCAATGTAAAGACTATATTGATTCATCTGAAATTGTTGAGTGTATCTTTAAGATACTGGGAAACACAGCCTGGAGTGAAAATGCACCTAGATGCACTTTACTGTGACAACCCAAAATTGATGACTGCATCATGTCTTACTGTCAGAAGTTCTAAAAATTAATTTCCCCTGCCTGCATACTTTTATATCAATAAAGTTAAAGTAGTGGCAGTTATTCCACCTGGAGAAATTCAACTTTTGTCAGCTAAGCTAGTTTCTCAAACACCCACACATCAACTCTGTAGGAGGATGACTAATTATGATAAAAATCAGGGAATGGGATTCAGATTTTGGAAAAATTCTGACTCTGTTGTGTTTCTCCAATGTAGAGATCTTTGCATTCCTCGTTGCATTGGACAGCATTAACCAGATTGATTTTGAGGGTGTGTGGTGTTCTATCTTTGGGATGTACTGGTCTTTGTCTGAGTGTGTTACTGGGTTTGAAATACACAGGGATGCAGTGTTTGTTGAAGATCCTCCTGAGTTTCTGTGATACCCTAGCCACATACGGAATGACTATGTTGTTTCTCTTGTTTTCTTTTTCTTTCTCAACCTCTTTGGTTTTCTTTCTGGAAGTAGCTGCCGTTTTCACAAAGGTCCTGCTGGGGTAGCCACAAGTTGTGAGGGCGCCTCTCAGGTGCTTACGTTCTTCCCCTTGGGCCTGTGAGCTGGTGGGTACGTTATCAGCTCTGTGTTGCAGTGTTCTGATAACTCCAAGCTTGTGTTCCAGGGGGTGGTGGGAGTCAAACAGTAGATATTGATCTGTGTGAGTGGGTTTTCTGTATGTAGAGGCTCCTGTCATTCTCCATATGGATGGCAGAGTCTAAGAAAGGCAAACTATTGTCCTTGACCTCTTCTCTGGTGAACTTGATGTTTCTGTCCACAGTTTATATGTTCGGTAAAAGTTTGCACCTCTTTGGATTTGATTT